>NC_143013.1:154541278-154841278 GCF_055824585.1 Amblyomma mixtum | reverse complement strand
TAAGACGATGAGTGCCTCTTTAGCGTCAGCTAAGATGCCTAGACACCTTTTTGAACAGTGTCCGTAGGCGTGCGTAGGGTTCTCCGTGAGAATGAGCCAAGTTTCAGCGCACAGCCGCCCCCCCCCCCCAACCTCCTTGCACCTATGCCCCTAGGGCATAAACAGAGTGCAAAGATGAGGAATGATTATAAAACATTTATTTCCATGTGATGGAACTGAAAAATATAGAATATGTTATTAGGCGGTAGGTTTTATTTTTTTTCTGAAACATCGGCACAGGAATGTATGGTATAGAGAGGATAAGCGCCTTGTTTTTTTATAATCAAAATGTGAACAAGGGAGGGGAAAATTCAGGGTGCTTGCCAGCGTTTACCCAAGAGGTCTTGTTTTCACCCAGACGAAAGAAGTCCTCTTGCTGAAACGTTCGCAAGCACCCTGAGGCTTTCATCTCCTTTGATAACCACGTGAGTGCCTGCAGAGGAAGGCAAAGGCAGTCACTGCGTCACTGAGGCATTCATGTAGCATCGCACTTGCAGTGTGATTTGCTTTCTCTCTAGACCCCAGAAAATGCGAAAAATTTGTTTTTGGTTCCTGTCACTGCAAAAAAAAACCGCAAGGATTGCCTCAAAATGACCCGGCAAGTAAACAGTTCTTGGAACGCGACATTATTGGTCTTCGGCCGTTAAAAACGTGCTTGGCCACAGCACTGCACTGAAACAATGACGGAACAGGCCCGACAGAGTAAATTTATGGGGCAGATTTACTTGACGATTGGGGGCTAAGACAATTACGGACGGCTCGCAGCCCACAACCTTGTGCGCACGCCTATCACGGTGGCTGAGTAAGAATAATGAGTTTGCCTTGACAATAGTCTCGTATGAGGTCTAAAGTACCAATATTTGGTCTTCTTTGACCGTGACGTTCGATGACTGAACACATTGGAGTTAAGTGGCGGCTGTGAAAAATTTTCGCGGAATGCAAAATGGGGCATGTTTTTCAAACGACCCAGTGATTTCTTCAATCATGAGCCACAAGTAGAGGATATCCCCGCGTAATAACGATGCTTGGGGTAGCTGCCATTATCAGTCCATTTGCAAAACCTCCTAAGCTTACTATGTGTGACCAATCTGGTGGACGCAAGCTGGTGGAACGTGCGTCAACGTTCGGCCTTACTCTTCCCACGGACCCCGCACAACACACTCTCATTGGAAACTCCGTGGCACGCGACACGTCGCCAGATATCGCCTTTACCAAATTCGATATGCGTAACGTAACAACACTGAGGAAATCGTGATTAGCGACCACAGCATTCTTGCGACCACAATACGCACCAAACCTTTTACAAGACCCCACCCTAATGAAACCCTTCCTCACTGCACCAAATTCAGATCCAACTACACTAAGGCTACCCCGATAACAGATCAAGGTTACACTACCTGGTCACAGCACCTCATCTGCCAACTCGAAAATACCGAACAGCACGTAAAGCTCTCAGAGGAGAACCCGCCGATGGAGAACCACCTCCTTCACCTATGGGAGGCCCGGCACACCCTCGTCCGCCGATGGCGCCGGCGGCAGCTTAATCGTAAACTGAAAATCAGCATCGCGGAACTCACCCAACAAGCGGCAGAGTATACTTTCCGATTCGAACTGGGTAGACCGGTGCAACACCGCTGCTCTACAAATCTCCAATCGGAGCACGTGGCACCCTTTCGTCCCCCAGATTGATCCGACCCAGACCCACACCGAAACCCAAAAATATCTTCAACCAGCAAATCACACCTTCAGCGGAGGCAGAGCCACTCGTATGCAGGTTCTGAAAATGCAGAGCTGGATTGAACGTTCCAGCTTCACGACCTTAAAGCGGCCCTGGCCAAATTCCACCGAGCGAAAGCCCCGGGCAGGGACAAGGTGACACTGAAACCTCTCGCTAATCTCCCCGAACCAGCCTTTGAGGGCCAGCTCGAAAATTTCAATACCAACTAGACGGGAAATATGCAGATCCGGGTGGACTGGAAGATGTCTCTAGGCACAGTCCTACCGAAACCAGGCAAAGCTCTCAGCCCCGAGAACCTCTGGCCCATATCTCTCACTTCTTGTGTGAGGAAGTTGATGGAGACCATGGCCCGGGAAAGACTCAACCTACCAGAAACGCGCAACGACTTTGCAGACACCATTTACGGGTTCCGTCCACACCGGTCCGCACAATCAATCAATCAATCAATCAATCAATCAGACTGTTTATTTGCTCATTCAAGGAAACTTTGTACAAACTATGTGGAACGATAGCTTACATGGCTTGTATCCGGTCCAATACAAAACAGCATGTTTTGGGCAACCTCATAGGAAATGTGCGAATAATTTTTTCGACGCAAAACAGTTAACAAAAATAAGGCAGTTGTCCAGTCTTATATCAAAAAATAGAAAACAAAGCATTTGTACAAATGCATGAGGAAAATGCAAACTGATATTTCAACAAAACGCATACAAAGCATAAACAAAATACAAGCATTAAATGGAAGTAGCGAAATCGCATTATTACTTGATTGCGCAAATAAAAAACAACTTCGAGAAAGTTTAAAATTTCTGGCAAGCTTTACTTCTATTGGCAATGTATTCCAGACCTTCGTCCCAACCGATTCGAATGATCTCTGACTGTGTATTCTTACGGAGTGGTAGGAGTGGAGTGGAGGGAAGAAAATTACGCAGTAAATGTCTCCCATATTTCATTGGCCACCCGTCAGCCGTTTGTAGAGGAAGGGAGGAAGTGTGAGTGAAAGAAGTTACACAAAGAGGAGCCGTTATGAATAAAATAATTTGAGGACAAGAAATTACGCCCTAACTGTGAATCCATGTCCGGGGATGAAGATGAAGAAGGAATGCCAGCGAAACGCAGTGGCGAAAGACTGAGTTCGCAATTCGACTCAGCGAGTTCCACTCGGCCAGCCGTAGCTATCGTGTCTCTCCAGGCTTGAAGAGAGGTAAGCCACACCGAATTTTTTTATTTTATAGGCCGAAATAATACCAAAAGAGACGTCAATGTAGTCCTCGAGAGAAAAATATCATAAAAAAATTGTGTTTTCGTTCAGTTAAGGTGCGTAAAGCAGCGATAAAAAATTCAGGGGCACTTTGGCTCTCTAAAGTGCTGCAAGGCGAAAGCGTTACTGGCCACTGTTTGTTTTTATTTACTTTTTATTTTTCGTATTTTTTTATTTTTATTGCTCCTTTTCTTAATTTTATTGTTTCTTACATTTATTTTCACATCTTACTTATATTTTGTTTTTATTTTTATTTATTGTCTTATTAGAAGTGAGCTGCTGCAAATAGACTGGCGCGAAGTTCTGAATATACATGATGCTAACAACGCCTACAATGTTTTTGTACAATTGTACAAAAGATTGTACAATGCTCATTTTCCTGTTAAGCGACGCAAAAAGAGTAGAAAAATTCGAAAGCCATGGGTTACACATGAACTGTACCAAGAAATGAGAGCAAAAGATAAGCTCTACCCAAGCAGCACAAATTGATTGGTCCAACAGTGGCAAAAGAATGGCGGAAATTGGCATGAATATTGGTCCTACAGTGGCATTTGAGCAATCCGAGACTTTTTCCAACAATGGCCCTTCATTCATGCCAAGGATGTGCCTATACTCAGCCAGTCTAGCTACCAGCATTGACCCAACATTCAGCCAGTCTATCCACAAATGACCAACGTTCGTGCCAAGACAATGCCCATGTTCAGCCAATCTATGAATTATGGCCCGACATTCGTGCCAATACTATGCCCATGTTCAGCCAATCTATTAATTATGGCCCGACATTCGTGCCAATACTATGCCCATATTCAGCCAATCTCACGCCAATAGTGTGCCCACATTAGTCGATCTGTCAATAATGGCCCGAAATTCGCGCCAATAGTATGCCCACATTCCGCCAGTATCAATAATAGCCCCAGGTTCACTCCGACTTGTGCCCACTTTTCCACCCTTGATCTAACTTTTATAGGTGGCATATCAATTGCAAGGCCAGTGGGAAGTTGTATGCGATCGGGGGTCCCACCTAGTTTTGTCCCACACCTCTTGCTGGCCAGCAACAATGCAGACATATACCGCTTGTTTTCCACCAGCCGGAGCTTGCATGTGTAACATTTTACATATAAGCAGTCAGCAGACGTACAAAAAAGAAAACGGATTCAAAGAACGAAATTTATTGCATCTACGGTGCCAGTACATCGTGAAATGCACACTGCCGGAGCCGCTGAATCGATGAGTCATATCGGCACTAATCGTTGCACTCCTCTTGTAAGAGAACTTTTGCAGTGCCTTGAAACAAATTCTTTGCCAAGCTCTTGCACGATGACCTGGCTGTACATCGCAGCTGCAAAGAGGTGCATGATGTGATCTTGAGTGTAAGTACAACCATCGCAGAAAAAAGGCAAGAAATAAAATAACACATTGATCTTAGAGGCGCGCAGTGTGCGAGAAGGTACTCGCAACATATGTTGAAAGTGTAATTTCTAAATGACTCTTAATATAAATCCCCACACTAATAGCAAAATGTTGAATTGAATTTAACAATTTTTTCCCACCGTATTGCTAAATTATTATCACAATTTGCCGTGTCACGCCCTCAAATGCATATTAAAAGTCACAAAAAGAGATAAATATAGTGTTTAATACAAATCAATCTATTTTTATATTTCCTATCAAAATTATATGTCAATTGCGAGCTGGTTGTTTGCCTTTTTGTTCCAGCAAAGTATGGCACAGGTGGTAGCAGCTCCTCCCCATTGAACAGCTGTGAGCAATTTTTTTTTTCGCTATGAAATATAATATTCCATGCAAAGACGGCTTGCACAGTTTTGCGAAATGCGCTGAACGCAGGAGACCGAATACACTTTTTTTTAAGTAAGCAGATTACCGATGCCGCTTGGCATGCATGTAATGGGGCAGACGGAAATCTTACTTGAAAACCACACGAAATCACTCTTCCGATAGTCCATGGGTGATTAATTCCGAGACAACATGGATAAAGTTCGCTCGGACCAGGAATTCCCCTTTTTCTCGTACGCCTGCAACTGGCCAAGACCAAGGCACCCGGCACGGGAATATTACATGCGGCCAGAAAACTGCTGCAGTGGAAGAATAAGCGCTTCTGATACTCATCTTGCACAAACGATAGACGACCAATGTCGTAATGAACGCAACATGAGTCGGGCCACACAACACTCCGCCACGGTGATTGAAGAGATAGTCAACGTTCGGTAAATCCATTTTTTCAAAGCTGAAAAATAAAGTTCTCACCATTCTGTGCATGCCTTTGCGCTAGACATTTCGCTGTGAAAGTTGGCATTCAGAAGTTGGCGCCAGTGCTTTGTCGCTTTCTCTTTTCCTGCCGGAGAAAAAAAAGGTCGGCGTTGTTTCAAAGCCGCAATTACGCCAAGAACCATATTCATTTCCGAACACATTTCAATATAAAAGTATGGTGGTACTCACAAATAGAATCTTGCAGGCCAGGCTACTGAATTCCGTCATAATTGTCAAATCGTATCGGGTGCGGATTCTCGACAACGAACGGCGTCAGCTTGAGCGCGCATGCTTCGTCGGCACGTTGGTTGTGTGGCTTTTCGCCGCCTTGCTAGCTACAGGCGATATTCGCTGGGCGAGTGTTCGGGAAAGGAGGAGACGACGATGGGACAGGTTTCTTATATTTTTCGGAGAATTTGCTGCAGCAAGAGAAACGGCAGCTGGAAAAGGGGTAGAAGAAAATCTAGGGAGGGTGGATGAGCGGCGTTGAGCTTAGTTGGGCGCGAGGGGAAAACAGGTTAGAGAAGGTCAGTGTACCTAAAATCACAAAGAAAAAAAAACTCCTAGCATGGTGAGGGCCAGCGCTCTTCCAACAAAGAGGCTCGGCCCGGCAAAAGGCGGCTGTATGGGACTTCAAAAAGGGGGTGGAGAGGGGGGGGGGGGGTGAAATGAGTGAAAGAATTCCGGAATGTCCGGAGGATGCGCCATATGCAGTTGAGCACGTAGAAAGTGGCAAGGAAACGACAATGCGGAGATGTTGGAAGTGGAAACGTGGAGCTTGGGCATGAATTTCGTCAAAACGTCTCCAAACATTAGCGTAATCTCTGCGGTCGTGTGCCTCTTTGGTTGAAGCTGAGATAAATGTGTTACTATGAAAATACCGGAAATATAAAACAATAAATAAAATTAGCGGGAACAATGCGTGTTCTTTGAGTGTTTCATATATGATACTTGTGGCGGACAAAGTAGGATGACATACGTCCAAGCAACACCATTCATCAATATAATCCAATGATTCTCTTCTAGAGCGACGAATACCCTACATTTTATACACACCAGTGTAGGCAGGTCGGTCTAAGCCATAGTTATGCGGCCCACCCGTGCGTGTCTGCGCTAGCTCGAAATGACGCGGCGCGCTACTCAGCAATGCACCTGTTATGGCTCATTGGTATTAAGGATACGCGCAAAGAAAAGGCAAAAAAAAACTAGTGAAATGCGACCGGGAAAAAGTTCCGATCTTTAATTTGATAAACGTGATAATTTAAAGCAAAAACGTATGCTAGAGCCGTCGTTATAGAATACCCACAAAGCACAGCAGAATAACAAAACAATTTGCGACATCAAAAAAACCTAGCCACCTTAGCTTCGCGGCTTCAGGAAGCAGAGCCGTTTGTTCGCTTATTATTATTTTTTTAATTTAACATACATCTACATTTTCTTTCCCGTCTGCTGCTTCTTCACGCAGTAAATGCGCAGCAAGTTGTTCACGTCAACTTTTTATTTGCGATAAAACCAAAAACCCGTTTTACTCACATCGTTTCTTCTCTCCAAATGCGCCACGCAATAATTGGTGACCTAGTTAAATTGTAGTAGCGGAAAAAGCGATTTATTTGTTTTTTTTCTAGGGTGAGCATCCTGTGGGTGATCGAGGCATTGTGTTCCGGATTGTGTAATACGATTCAGCGTTTCGTGCACCATAAACTTATTAGTTAAGTTGAGCCTATATCTTGAGACACGAATTTGAACCGGCAACCTATAATCGGGGGCTGTGGTATCCGAGGTATGCGAGAGATATGCGAGGCAGCACGTTAATTAGTGCGTTATTATACCATTCCTCAAATCGAAATTTCATTTTCTTGATTGTGGCACCTCTTTCTCTCTTTCTTTTTTTCTTTGCATACCATAATTACAAAAGACGCCGCTTTTCAAAATTCGTATACCTTCGTGAATGAATCTGACCTCTGCTCACTTTCGCTCAATCAATTACATCGCGCTTTTTATTGTAATTTCGCGTCAGAGTTCGACGCTAGCGCTGTTGTTGGTCATAAAAAATAAATAAATAAACAAGTCCGAATATTAAAAACACGGATTGAGAGAAATAACCACATATAATCACAGGGACATCCTTTGGTGTGTCGTGGAGCGGCACTGCCAATACAGGGAAAACAGCGGACAAGTAGGGCCATCGTTGTATGTGTAATGAGGCGGCACTGCCAATATGGGGACGACAGCGGACATTTAGGTCCATCGTTGGAGGTGTAACTAAGTGGCATTGCCAATATGGGGAAAACATCGGACAAGTAGGGCCATCGTTGGAGGTGTAACTAAGCGGCATTGCCAATATGGGGAAAACATCGGACAAGTAGGGCCAATGTTGGAAATGGCACATTGTGGCAGTGCCAATATGGGGACAATGAAGGCAACATTGGTCCTGTATAGGGCCACAAATAGACAACAGACTCCCAATATTGGGCCAACGGTTTGTGCTGCCTGGGTACAGACAGTTTTTAAACACCCGCAACGCTGATGATTTGACCGTCTTTAAAAGGTATCGGAACCAGCTAACGAAAAAGCTGCGCACTGCACGTAAAGAGTACTTCTCGCGTTTTTTGGACGACAAAAATGTGCCGAGTGAGTTGCTTTGGGACAAATTAAACACGCTACTGCGTCGCGATAACCAACGTAGCTGCATTTCTAAACTAACAATTAATGGCAAAGTTTTGCATGAGGAGGAACTGGCTGATGCTTTCAATAAATTTCTTACAAGTATGAGTACTCCACGCAGTTCCTCAAATGCATGTCGGTATATCAGCACGCGGAATGAAAAATCAATATTTCAACAGCCAGTGAACGAACAGGAAGTAATTTCAACAATAAAAAATTTAAAAAACAGCACCAGTAGGGATATCGACGAAATTCAAATAAAACCAGTAAAGTATGTCGCAGATGTCATAGCACCAGTTCTAACGCATATCTTTAATAAATGTCTGACGACATCGACATTTCCGGTGAAAATGCAAACTGCAAAAGTAGTAATGCTTTTTAAAAAGGGAAGCCGAAATGAATTGGGCAATTACCGTCCGGTGTCTATCTTACCTATATTTTCTAAGCCTCTTGAAAAAATAATTCACTGTAGGCTTGTAAGTTTTGCTGACCACTGCGAATTAATAACAAAACACCAGTTTGGGTTTAGGAAGAATATGTCTACTGAATTAGCTCTGCTTCACCAGAAAGAGTAAATTTTAACGCAGTTTGAAAGCAAGGCAATAGTAGTCGGCCTATTTGTCGATTTTTCCAAGGCATTCGATTTGGTGAACCATGATGTTCTGCTGCAGAAGTTGGACTTTTACGGTATACGAGGGTCTGGATTACAGTTATTACAATCATATTTATCCCATCGATGTCAAGTAGTCCAAATAAACAACTCGCGATCACCAGTCCTGCCACTGCTTTGTGGTGTCCCACAGGGCAGCATATTGGGCCCCTTGCTATTTAACCTGTATATTAATGACATTGTTAACATTAACCGGAACGCCAAATTTATCATATATGCAGATGATACTAGCATATTTTTTTCTGGTAATCACATCGATAAACTCATCACTGATTGTAACGACACCTTAGTCCAACTGCAGCAATGGTCCTCATCCAATTACATGAAGATTAACGAAAATAAAACAAAAGCAGTTGTCTTCCGGCCGAAAAATAAACCTGTTCCTCCTCATGCTGATATTGTTTTAAACTCTCATCCTGTTGACATTGTTGACCATTTCAAATGTCTTGGTGTGATATTCACTGCCAATATGTCCTGGGAATCTCATGTGAATTTTGTATTAGTGAAACTTGCTCGAATAACCGGTGTAGTTGGTCGTCTTCGATATATGCTTTCTACTAAAACAAAAATATTGGTCTATAATTCTCTTTTCTGTTCACACGTCAACTACTGCCAGCTTGTGTGGGGCACAACTACATTCTCTAACACACAAAAAATATTCGATATGCAAAAACGGTATCTACGTCACGTGTACAATGCTGGCTACAATGCAACTACTGCAGAATTTTTTCACAGTGCTCATGTTATCACAGCCCACAAGCTATATCGTTACCGTTTGAGTGCTCGGTTTAAATATGAAGTGAAAAAAATATTCACAGCCTGGATGCCTTGGCACATTTAGAAGGAAATGCGAAATGTTATCAGACTAGACATGGAGAAAACTGGAAGGTTGCTGTACCACGCTTGAATTCTGGTATGGAGCGATTGTGTTATTCTTTGCCATCTCTGTTAAACTACTATCAGTCACTGAATTTTGATTTATTTAGTTGTTCCACTCTTAAACTTAGAGACATGTTTGCCGATTGACTAACCTGATTTTATCTATTCTGATGTTTGTTTTACCTAGCTCAGGACTTTTTTCCTTTGTTCTGCACTGATGAAGTGTCTTGATTTGTTTATTGTTTTTTCATTATCTGGTGCTGTCTACACGCTGCCTTATATTTGGGGCTGCGGACTCGTCAAGTTGCCAAGTGGCAGCTTTTTTTCCGTGGCCCTCCATCTGTAGCACCGATGGAAATAAAGATTTGATTTGATTTTATTTTATTTTTATTTTCTTTTTTACTTTACTCCTTTTATTTTATTTATGAAGCCCATGCATTCACTAGATGGGCCGTCTGAGCCTTTAAGCAGTGACACCGAAAGGCAGACGAATCGGCCGACGCGGCTGTCGACACGGCTGCCGACGCGTCTTTCGACACTCCTGCCGACGCGTTTGTCGACACGGCTGCCGACGCGTCTGTCGACACGGCTGCAGACGCGTCTGCCGACGTGTCTGTCGACACTCCTGCCGACGCGTCTGCTAACGACAGTATGAAACATTAAAGGCTTCGCCGCTGTGGCTCAGTGGTTATGGTGCGCGGCTGCTGACCCAAAAAACGCGGGTTCGATCCCGGCCGCGGCGGCTGGAATTTCTTTGGAGGAGAAATTTTAGAGGCCCGTGTATTGTGCGATGTCAGTGCACGTTAAAGAACCCCAGGTGGTCGAAATTTCCGGAGCCCTCCACTACGGCGTCTCTCATAGCCTTAGTCGTTTTGGGACGTTAAACCCCATAAACCAACCAACCATTAAAGGCTTCCGCCTTAATATGATATAAACAGGTAGGCGCTACCTCAATTGGTTCTTGTGAAAGGTGCACCAAAACATGCCCAAACTTACATGGGAAAACTATGGCTTACCCTGCCCCTTTAACTACGGGGCATCAGCGTCTCCCACTGCCTGATCCAAACCCTTATTTCAATCTGGCTATTACTTTTCGGTAGATCTATCTGGTGGATCAAACCGCTCACAGCCAATACCCACCCCCCTCTAAAGGCCTCAAGAAAGCGAAGGAGCGTTGGCGTCTTCGCCCCTACACCAACACGGTACTGTGCCGGGCTGTGCTTAAATATTAAAATTCGACCACTTCGGGTGAGTGTCCACACTGTGTGGAAGTATTTTTGGACCGATATCACATGGTGTGGGCATGGCCTGCCAATCCTGCTTTCCCACCCCACGTCACCCGACAGTACTGGGAGGCTCCCTTGCTCGGCTGCTGAACTCCCCAGGACCAACGAGCCCTGGTGACAAGATCCTAGGCCGCCGCGTAGGCCACGCCGGTGACAGACTTGAGATCCCTCCTACTGAGTGTGTGGACCAGTCCCTTATAACTCGCTCAAAGCAAAAAGTGTTTTTGTAAACAGTACAAATAAATGTTTTACATCACCACTTTGGTTGTGCGAGACGAGCACGCTAATCACTCCGACCCATCAGCTCGACGGTTTCGATTGAACGAAGGTGCGTCTCGAGAATACGGTCTTGTCTTAGAAGGGTGCTTTAGAGACATGTACTGTGGTGTATATTAGTAATTATGATGTGAACGCTATGCCGTCACTAGGGTGAACGCTCTGTCTTCACTAGGGCGAAGGCCATGTCTTCACTACGACGAACGCCATGTCTGCACCACGGCGAGCGCCAAGCGCACGCTCCTCACGCTTTCCCTCGTCCCTTCCTCCTCTTCTTACTCTCACCCGGTCACCTATATAAGGTGGCTGATCGGGATGAATAAACGCCTCGCTTAGGCGAGCGCGGCTTCGGCCGCTTATCTGTTTTTTCAGCAGCGTCCGCTCCGGCGGACGCAGTTGTTGCTGCGACGCGCGTCTTTTCTTTCCTTTTTCTCTTTCCTCTGATCTTTTAGCTATCCTCTATCTGCATGTGGCAGCGGTGGTGGCACGGTTCGAGCCAGTAGGCAGGCCCGTGCAATTTCCATTTCATGCTTCTCTCAGTGGCAACAACAACAACATGAATAAACGCTCTTTCTATCCCCAGCGTCCGTTTGTGCTCCATGGAAGCACGGCACGCGCAATGCGCGTACGAGCCTTGTAACAGTGGGTGGTGGTGGTGAAAACTTTTATTTTGTGAAAAAGAGTTTGGGAGCCACAGAGTGGCCCCGCTACATGGTCGGCGACCCTAGTCCGGGACACCGCATGACGAGGCCCCGTCTCTCGCCCGTTTCACCAGAGCCCTTTGGGACTCAAGCGAGGAGCAGTTGAGGAGGCCTGTCTCCCGTGCCTCTCTGGAAGAGGTAGGGGAAGGGGGGAGGTGGGGATTTTGCGTACATGCCCACACCATGTGGAAGATATCACAGGTCTCCCCACAGTGTGGGCATCGCCCATCCGTGTTAGGATCGTAATGTTTTATTATTGCAGGACAGAGTAGAGTACCTGTCTGCAGGCGCCTTAAAGTTCGCTCCTCCGTCTTACTCAGCCCTTTTGCAGGAGCCGGAAAAAAGGCGGTGGTTGTCGCTATAATGTGTTAGTATTTCCCTGAATCGCAGCAGCGGATGGTTAGTCTCCGAGCCAGAAGAGCTGGGCGACGAGCGCAAAGCGAACCCACGAGGAGTGCCAACCTGAAACGTCGGTCAAGGCTGAGTCGCTGGACACAACCACCTCGGCCATGGCACATCACCAGCTTCCCGAGTATGACGAACGCTGTGACAACTGGAGAGCCTATCTGACGAAAGTTGAAGGCTACTGCGAAGCAAATGGAATAGAAGATTCAATGAGGAAGAGGGCATTGCTCATATCTGCACTGAGCACAAGCACAGTAAAAGTAGTTTCAGGGACAGTTGCACCGAAGAAGCCTAATGCGCTGAAGTACGAAGATGTAATTGAAGTCCTAAGTGCGTATTTTGATCCAAAACGCCACGAAATAACGGAGAGATTCCGCTTTTTCAACCGGCGTCAGCTGGAAGTTGTGTCTGTTCGTACATTCATTGTTGAAGTTCGCCAAATAGCGGATGGGTGCAACTTCGGAGGCGTGCTCGACAGAATGTTTCGCGACAAGATAGTATACGGCGTCAGGTCTAGTGCTCTGCAAAAGCAGTTGCTGGCGAAAACAGACCTTACCGTGAAGGAAGCCGAAGCGATAGCGCTTAGTTCTGAGGCAGCAGAAAAGGACGCTAACGCGATTTCTTCGGACTTGACGGCCGTAATGAAGAGGAACGCGCGGACACGTACGTGCGAGGAGCCGGTATTAGAGTGTGGACTGTGTGGAAGCACGAAACACAATGGAAAGGCGTGTAGCTGGGTGAAAGCTCGATGCTACCGCTGCGGCAGGTTCGGGCACCTTGCGAAAAATTCCTTAGCGACGTCAGCAAGGAACGCCAGAAAATCCATGCTCAAAGCAGGTCAAGCCAAGCTTGAAATGTTAAAGAGGAAGCATTGGATGACGCAGCCGACAGCATGCACAGCTGGACTTTGGTTGCGTCTCAGAAGTCTCAGTTGGAACTTCCGATTCCGATTCACGTGGTGTGACAGCAATATGCCGATGATTGTCGATACTGGTTCAGCTGTGTGTGTTGTGCCTAGGCAACGTTTTGAACAGCACAAGAAAAAGTGGCCACCATAGTCACCGTGCAACCTAATACTTTCCTGTTACCTAGGGACCTTGTCAGTTCTGGGGCAGTTGGATATGCCTGTCTATTACAACGGGACTGCCGTCGAGGGCTCAATAATTTTTATCGGTTTCCCAGGACCAAGCCTCTGCGGACGCGACTTGATATCTAAAGTCAGCAACGCAGGGTCCTCAGTCCTCAACATCGGGGCAAAGCTGGGGGCGAAGCTCAGGGCGCCCCTCGGGAATAACTGTGCATAAACCGTGGGCGTTGTGATCTCGGACGTACAAGACGTCTTCAGCACAGAATTGGGCCTGATTGACGGACAACCAGTGCATCTTAAACTGAAAGAAGGAGCCATACCAAAATTCTGTAAGGCCCGTTCTCTTCCATTTGCTTATCGCGACAAGGTATCCAAAGAGATTGAAAGGCTGGGAACCATCGGAGTGTTGTCTCCTGTAAAGCACGCAGAGTGGGTTACACCAGTCGTGCCAGTACTAAAAAACGATGGCACCGTTCGCATCTGCGCAGATTTCAAAGTAACCCTAAACCCTGCATGTGAGCTGGAGGAATACACGCTACCTGTCATTGATGACATTTTTGCGTCTTTGAATGGCGGCGAGCAATTCAGCTCGCTAGACCTGCGTGACGCCTATAATCAGATCCCTCTCGATGACCAGTCCAAGAAATTTTACGCTATCAATACGCACCGGGGGTTGTTGTGCTACAACCGCTTGCCTTTCGGTAAAGCTTTCGCGCCTGCAATTTTTCAACGAAAAATCGACAATGTTTTGCAAGGGATATCAGGTGTCCAGGCTTACCTCGACGATACACTGATATCGGAAAAACACGGTGGCACCGACACATTAAGGCTGGTGCTCCGCACAGACTGGGCATGGCAGCATCGACAGAATGCGGAGCACTTTCCCTTTGTCTTCCTTGTGCAGCTATGTGGCCTTCTTGCATGCTGCAACGTTGGCTGTCTGGACATCAGCGTGCTGAACCTCTCTGCGCATGTCCATCTTTCAACGCATCAAGACATGGATCAAGAAATACTCCCACTAGCATTGGAATCTTGGCATCCCTGTCATCATTCTTCTGCAACACGTGCTGATTGCCAGGAACCTGGACTGCAGGGGGCATCACAGTGCTCTCAAGCTATAAATGGGACTCACGCTCGTTTTGCAACCACTGGGCATGGCAGCATCGACAGAATGTGGAGCACTAATCCGTTTGTATTCCTTGTGCAGCTATGTGGCCTTCTTGGATGTTTCAACGTTGGCTGTCCGGACATCAGCGTGCTGAACCTCTCTTCGCATGTCCATCTTTCAACGCATCAAGACACGATCAAGAAATACGCCCACCAGCATTGGAATCTTGGCATCCCTGTCATCATTCTTCGGCAACACGTGCTGATTTCCAGGAACCTAGACTGCAGGGGGCATCACAGTGCACTCAAGCTATAAATGGGACTCACGCTCCTTTTGCAACCACTGGGCATGGCAGCATCGACAGAATGCGGAGCACTAATCCGTTTGTCTTCCTTGTGCAGGTGAGCAAAAAGTATGGAAAATGTTTTCGTTCTAATGACCTATTCCTGTTGGTGCTGCCGTGCCCTCGGCTTTGTTGCTTGCTACAGGTTTTCACATTCTGTCTGAGGAAATTATTATTGTTAGCCGGTGACATTGAATCGAACCCAGGCCCTGACATGACCCGAATTTTACAACAACTTAATGATATTGCAGTTGACATAAAAGACATGAAAGAGAACAGATTACTTAACATAGAGAACAAATCAGATGCCCTGTCCAGGCTTGAGAGCCGAGTAACGTCCTGCCAAGAACAGGTTAGTTGTATGAGTACAACGATTGAAAGGCTTGAAGCAAGGCTTGAGCAGCTTGAAAATTATAGTCGGAGGTCAAATTTGATCATATATGGCATCCCAGAAACTGAAGAGGAAACAAATGAATCGCTTGAAGAAACCGTAAACAAAGACATTTTTCATGATATTTTATGGCTAGATCCTATCCCTATTGAGCGGGTACATAGGTTAGGTAAACCGGCAATTGACAAAACACGTCCTGTAATCCTAAAGCTTCCAGACAGTAGGCATAAAACTGTGATAGTCAAGAACAGAAAGAAACTAAAGGGAAAAGATTATTCAATTGGCGAAGACTTTTCAAAGAACGTTCGTGAACTAAGAAAGAAACTATGGGATAGCGCGAAGCCGAACCGAGATAAAAAAGAAAGGGTTTCCTTGGGTTTGATAAGTTATACATCAATAATATTCCTTACGTTTGGGACTGCGAAAAAAATGATAATGTGAGGGTTCAAAAAAACGACGGGATCGGCGCAAGTCGGCCCGTGACGCGAAGTTGTACGCAGTTGCGAAACCTCTCACCAATGAAGTGAGTGGTTCATTTACCTCAGCTTATTTCTTCACTAAGACAGATAGCTTGTCTTGCCATAGTAACACGGGCCAATCTAGTATAAAAAGCTTGAGAGCAGTTAACATTAACGCACGCAGCGTTGCAAACAAGAAACACTCGCTTGAACTTAAACTGCTGGAGTTCGACCCACACATATCAGTCCTGACTGAAACTTGGTTACATGACGACTTAGCAGATGACCTGGTATTTCCTCCTCATTATAAAGTCGTTCGCAAGGACAGGACCTCAAGGGGTGGCGGCGTAGCCATTCTCTGAAAAGACTCTGTAGAATGCGACCTTGTATATGATGTTCATGACCTTGAATGCCTTTGCATAAAAATTTCTTGCTGGGGTCATTCTTTCATCCTGTATGCTTGCTACAGGCCACCAGATGCCACACCCGACTATCTTATTAAGCTACAACATCACCTGTCTCATTTCCAAAATAAGAAAATACTGTTAATAGGTGACTTCAATCTGCCAGATGTGTGCTGGGACCGCTTACAAGGCGGTGCTAAATCTGGGAGCAGTGCAGACGTTCTGTTTGATGTCATGCTTGCTCATGATTTAGCTCAAATTGTAAATCAACCTACTCGTGTACAAGGTACATTTCCTCTATACTAGACCTAGTTTTTGCTAGCCGTCAATATTCTATGCATACTGTATCGGTCGAAACAGCCATTTCAGACCATCACCTCGTAAGCGTATCGATAGATTTAGTTAAGTCCCCTTACCACAACAAAAAAGCCAGTCACGTACGTTGTTTCAAGGATTATTCTAGCGCTGATGATGCCGCAGTGATTGAACATATGGAAACTTGTTTATCGAGCTTCGATGATAAAGATGGTGTCTGCAAGCTGTGGGAGCGATTCGTCGAAATGTGTCAATATTGTGTAAATGCCTTCGTTCCAAATAAACGCAAAAAAAATTCACAAACGCACACCTTGGATGACGCGGAAGATTATTGAACTGAAGCGAAAACTAAAAAGATCTAAGAAAAAAAACCGCCAGTTAAGTCAGGTTGAAACGCTTAAAAGTAATCTTCAACGTGGGGTTCGTGAGTCAAAAGACTTGTACTTTAACACAACGTTACCCAGTTTTGTTAAAAATGACCCAAGTAAATTTTGGAACTTCCTGAGTGACAGCAAGAAACATATCTCAAAAATAACAGCGGAGGGAGATACTTTGACTGACCCGATTGACATTGCACGCCATTTTAATTCTTTTTTTCACAGCGTATTCTCTGAAGCAGGTGTACAAACTGTACAAAGTGCGTCATATTTTCCTGTACCGGAGGTTGACTTTGTTAGCCTCCCTGGTGTATTTGCTTTGCTTTTAGAACTGAAACCTAAAACTTCTTCTTGTCCCGATAATTTACCAAATGTATTTTTGAGACGCTATGCCGAAATAATTGCGAAGTTTCTTTTTGTGTTGTTTAAAAAATCTCTGCTGTCATCAAAACTTCCGGTTGAATGGAAGACTGCTCGAGTTATTCCCATCTTTAAAAATGGTGACTGCACATTACTACAAAATTACCGTCCTATTTCTTTAACTTCCGCATGCTGTAAAATGCTCGAACATATTATTGCTAAACATATTAACAAATTTCTTCAAGAACACTCCATATTAAGCGACTTTCAGCATGGGTTTAGAAAGCGCTATTCTACAATAACACAATTGGTTGCAATAGTACATACTTTTGCTAAAACACTGGATATGAATGCTCAAATAGACACCATATTTACGGATTTCAGCAAAGCATTTGATAAAGTTCACCAGGGAAAACTCATTCAAAAACTAAAAAACATTAATCCTCCGGACATTTTAATATAGTGGATGCAAGATTACCTCACGAATAGAGTGCAATTTGTTTCAGTCGATGAGTGCAGCTCCAGTTGTCTCCCAGTCACCTCTCGGGTGCCCCAAGGAAGCGTCTTGGGGCCTTTGCTTTTTCAGATCTACATAAATGATATTGTTAATGTGATTACTCCAGGAACTCATATTCGCTTGTTTGCTGATGACTGTGTCGTTTTCCGTCAAATTACATGTACTAACGATCAAAACGAACTTGACCAGTGTCTTCGAAATGTACTTGATTGGTGCAGTGAGTTTTCCATGGTTCTTAACACTGAAAAAACAGTTTCGATGCAAATAACACATAAAAAGAACCCAATTAACCACGTGTATACACTCGGATCATCAACACTAAAGCAGGTTAATAGCTACAAATATCTAGGTGTAACAATCACAAGCAGTCTTTCCTGGAACTCACATATAGATAAAATTTGCTCCTCTGCATTTAAAAAGCTATGTTTTCTGAGGCATAAACTAAGAAATTCACCTTCTCATGTAAAACTGTTAACGTATAACGCTTACATCAGGCCAAAGCTTGAGTATGCTTCGGTTGTTTGGGACCCATTCACTAAACTTAACATATATAAATTTGAAAGGGTTCAAAGAAAAGCTGTTAGGTTTATCTATTCCAAATTTAAAATCACCAACTCCCCCACTAAACTCATGGCGGCTAACAATTTGAAACACTTGAAACGCGAAGAGGAAAATATCGCCTTGAGTTTCTTTATTCTTTACTTAACCATAAGTTTGCTTTGGATCCTTCACAGTACATATCCCCTTTACCACACGTTGTACCCGACATCATCACATTCACTCATTGACACCGTATTTTGCGAAAACTGACTGTTTTAAATATTCGTTTTTTCCGCGGACAATATCCGATTGGAACCACGTTATGGCATCGTAATAGTTTGCAAAATTTGTCACCTCATTTTTATGTATATTTCTTTTCATTGTGTTCTGTATCTTTTGAGTTTTAAGAATATATGCCTGTCCTGCTTGGACCCTGAAAAGGGTCTGCAGTATGTACTAAATAAAATAAAATAAAAAATTACAGAAGTCGCAGTTAAATGAGTAGCAAAGCACGTTTCCGCTGCTTTTCCTCTGCGCTTCGAGCGCATGTACCGCCATCAGGCGGTACTTCAGGGGACAGTTAGACTGTGTAAAGTACTTGAGGCGAAAGCGTTTTCCGTATTACTTTGACTGCCTCTGCGGCACTGGTGACGTCACCACTGGATAACGGCACAGAATTATTGACTAAGTACGAAGTAATGAAAAATTACTAATTAATGCCTAATTAGGCCTACATCATAAAGACCACATACAAATTAGCCGCTAATTATGGCCACTTCAACTTCACCTTTAGGAGTGGAACGCGACCGGGTGTTGCAGCGCTGCCAGCTAGTCCATGAAACACCCCCACCCGTTCTGCCCGATGCCTTGCCTTTTGAACGCACCTTTTTTGAGGAAAGGAAATGGCGCAGTAAGTCTCTGTCACTTCGGCGGACACCTGCACCGCACCGTACAGGAAGGGAGGAAGTGGGAGCGAAGGAAGAAAGAGAACGAGGGGCCGTAATGAAGAAAATGAAAATTATTTGAGGAAAGGAAATTACGCAGTAACTGTCTCACATATCTCGTTGGACACTCATCATCCGTTGGTATAGGAAGGAAGGAAGTGGCAGATAAAGAGGAAAGAGAAAGAGGGGGCATAATAAAAACAATGAAAATTTTATTTGATGAAATTACTCAGTAACTGTCTCGCAAAACTCGTTCGATACCGGTCCAAAAGCGTGATGCCTCTACTGACACGCTTGTGCTGTCAGTCTTCTCTCGACAATGATGAGGCATTAACGGCTTTCGCCTTAAAGCCGATCCCTCCTCTTCCTCCTCGTAATGTACGCCACTGCCCCAACAGATAGTGCTCGACGGCAGCGATTCACAATGGTCTCGTTCTAGTGTAGTGAAGCCGTGCGGGTATGAAGGAATCACGCCGTGGGCGGGGAACAACGCTGCGCACAACCACGGCGCGTTCACCAAGAAGCTTGCGGCTTGCTGCCCGTTCGCTTGGCGCGGAAGCTGTGCAAGTGTTCGCGGCATCGGGTTTGTCGAGGATGATGTTGCCTAGAACTACGAGTGAAACTTGAGAACGCGCGTTTCAGCAAGGCGCCTGGCAGCCCTTTTACCTGATTTGCCGCTGCGCGCCTACATTTTACTGCTACATAGCATCAGAAGCATAAGGTTCAGAAAATGGCCAATTCAGCATATATGGGGATTAATAAAATAACGCTATCGCGACCTGTACATATCTTAATATTTAAATACTTATTACATTGTACCTCTCCCCCTGCCCTTTCTTCTATCCTCTCACTCCTTTCATTTCACTTATACACCCTGCCTGCTATCCTTTATTTCCGCTGCCCCAGCTCAGGTGCTTCCAGCAAAGATAGCAGATGCTGGGGAGAGCAAAAATCTCTTCCTTCTATTTATTATATCATTAAAACCCCTTAATACAACTTAAGTCTCCAATACGAATTTTTTAGGGAAAGGAAATATCGCAGTATCTGTCTCACATGCACCAGACACACGCTGTAAGGGAATGGAGGAAACTTGGAGCGAAACAAGAAAGAGAAAAAGAGCTGCAGTAATGGATGGACGGACGGACGGACGGACGGACGGACGGACGGACGGACGGACGGACGGACGGACGGATGGATGGATGGACGGACGGATGGATGGATGGATGGATGGATGGATGGATGGATGGATGGATGGATGGATGGATGGATGGATGGATGGATGGATGGATGGATGGATGGATGGATGGATGGATGGATGGATGGATGGATGGATGGATGGATGGATGGATGGATGGATGGATGGATGGATGGATGGATGGACGGACGGACGGACGGACGGACGGACGGACGGACGGACGGAGGGAGGGAGGGAGGGAGGGACGGAGGGAGGGAGGGAGGGAGGGAGGGAGGGAGGGAGGGAGGGACGGACGGACGGACGGACGGAGGGACGGACGGACGGACGGACGGACGGATGGATGGACGGATGGACGGATGGACGGATGGACGGACGGATGGACGGATGGATGGATGGATGGATGGATGGATGGATGGATGGATGGATGGATGGATGGATGGATGGATGGATGGATAAGTGGGTGGGTGGAAGGATGGATGGACGGACGGACGGACGGACGCGGCGGGCGGGCGGGCGGACGGACGGACGGACGATTGATTGATTGATTGATTGATTGATTGATTGATTGATTGATTGATCGATCGATCGATCGATTGATCGATCGATTGATTGATTGATCGATCGATTGATCGATCGATTGATCGATCGATTGATCGATTGATCGATTGATCGATTGATTGATTGATTGATTGATTGATTAATTGATTGATTGATTGATTGATTGATTGATTGATTGATTGATTGATTGATTGATTGATTGATTGATTGATTGATTGATTGATTGATTGATTGAACAGTATACTCGCCGAGCTAACCTGGAAATAAGCGGATTACCGGTCACGGCAGATGAGGACTTGCAGGCAGTCTTGTCGGACCTAGCTGTAAAGCTTAATTTGAATGACCACACGACGGAGCAAGTAAGTTCTGTTCACTGCTTATCAGCAGGCCAGAGAAAGATACCGGTGGTATTGGCAAGATTCACGTCGCCAGGCTTGCGGGACACATGGCTGCAGGCAAGGGGTAGACTCAGGGCGTTGGCTGGAAATAAAACTATTCTTGACATTTTCTTCAGTGAGAATCTGACTCGTGCGAACAGTGAACTTTTTTGGAGGACTAGGGTTCAAGGCAAAGCAAAGGGATATAAGTTTGTCTGGGTGCGAAACGGGAAAATATTTGCGAGGAAGACAGAGGGTGCTACTGCTCTAAAGATCACGTCAATAAGTGACGTTGATAAGATGGTTTAAGGTTTGTACTTCCTTGAATAGAGTATGTCGTTTCCAGATTTCGACTCCTTTGTTAAGACCTTTCAGCCAGCGTTAGGTTGTTCTTGCACCATCCTTCACATTAATATCCGGAGCATCAGGAAATATTGGGATCAATTTGCGGTTACGGCCTGTGCTCTCAGTGACTTTGTGGACGTGTTTGCATTAACGGAAATTAACATTACCGGCACTCTAACCGATGTCTTTAGGCTTCCCGATTACCATGCCTACTTCCTCACACGCAACAGCAGGGGTGGTGGCATTGCGGTATTCTTCAAAGAATCACTGATGGTCTCCGAGGTTAGTGTTTCCTTCGGCACAGTGCAGGTCATGCCCTTTGAAATATCCACTCACGCTTTTTACTTTTACTTTCTTGTTATGTATCGACCTCCTAGTCTAAATGCGTCGGCATTTATTGAAGAATTACGAACAATATTCAAAACCAATTTTGTTGGGAAAAATCTGTGCATGATAGGGGATATTAATATCGATTTGATGAAGGGCGATCGCTATGGCACTGAAAATTACTTAACCATGCTCGCGGAATTTGGCATTGAACCACAGCTCGCCGATCCTACCAGAGAAGAATTTCTTAACAATCGCATCACAACTACTTGCTTTGACCATGCTAACGTCCGTGCGTCGGACATCTCAGTATCCGGAGCCGTGATCAGACAGAAACTTGCAGATCACTATTACATTGCATGTCGCCTTACGAAAACAGTCTCTACGCTACACACCGACTCCACCAGGTGTGTCGTGACCATTTTAGACCAAAAAAGATCGATAATCATGTTACTGGATATGATTGGGATTCATTTATTCATCATAACACTAGTGATACCGCGTACGACAGTTTCGTCAAGGTATTAGGCGAAATAAAGGAAATGTGTAAAAAAACTTTGACTGTGAAGAAACGTAAAATTGGCTGTCAGTGGCTGACTGCTGAAATCCTGGCTGCCATCAAAGAAAAAGAAGCTATCTGGTCTCGATGCCGCAGGGCACCAAAAAATGACAAACTTCGAGCGGAATATTGTTGCATCAGAAACAAGGTAACTGCACTTATTCGCTTATCAAAGAGAAAATTTTTTGCACAGCAGTTTCGCAGCACTCGTCGCGATGTCAGGAGCACCTGGTCTCTGATTAATCAGTTACGTGGTAACCAACGCTTTTCTATTCAAGAATCAGTGGAGCACAATTTCGGTGTTGTGTCGCATATTTTGGCGAATGAGTTTAATAACGTTTTTTCCGCTGAGCAACGGGTCGCAGTCCAAACTGTGAGCTGGACGAAAATGACAAAAAGCGTATCGCCATCGGCTTTCCTTCCTCTTATGACAGAATCTGATCTTTTCAGCATTTTGTCTAGTCTGAAACGTAACAAATCTGCCGGACTTGACAACATTTTCATAGGTGATCTGATAAGAAACATTACAGCTCTGAAAAATGTTTTGCTGCTTATCTTAAATGGCATAATTAAGAGTGGTACATGGCCAGAATCACTGAAGAGCGCTCGCGTTGTTCCTCTGTGCAAAAGTGGAAAAAAGAATGATATTGCAAACTACCGCCCTATATCTATTCTTTCCTGCGTATCCCAGATATTGGAAAAACATGTACTTTCTGTAATGAATGCTTTTATTACTAAACATGACCTAATGAGTGGGAATCAGTACGGTTTTGTCAGCGGGTCAGGAACACAGGTGCTACTGGAAAATCTCTCCGATTTGCTGCATCAAAGCCTGGAGAACAATGAGGTAGCATTCGCACTTTTTTTGGACGTAAAAAAAGCTTTCAACACGGTAAATCATCAAATTTTGTGTTCTAAACTGTACTCGTATGGATTTAGGGGTCCTTTTTTGTCTTTAATTGAAAACTATCTTTACAATCGATCTCAAGCAGTCATGTTTGGGCCTATCTGCAGTGACGCTGTAAAAGTGCTGTGTGGTGTCCCGCAAGGGTCCATTTTATCTCCTTTGTTGTTTAACTTATATGTGAATGACATATGTGACCATGTGAAATCATCCACCATATTCCTTTACGCCGATGACACTTTTCTAGTCTCAAGCAACCCTGATTTTTCATATGCCCTGGCTAACCTTCAGGAGGACGCTATTAAAGTTAGTGATTGGTTTGCCTCAAATTTAATACTAATAAATAACACCAAATCCAGACTTGTCTGTTTTCGTAACCCGCATAAAGATGTACCAAGTGCAGGTTCCATATATTTACACACCTCATACTGCTCTTCGTGTTCTTGTCAACCTATAATTAGCGTCCCGTCGGTTAAGTATCTTGGTATATACATAGACAGTGATTTGGCATGGAATACTCAGATGACTCACATTTGTAAGAAACTCAGAAGTGTTGCATGCTTGTTGTTTAAGTTGCGAACTATGATGCCATTTTCTGTGAGAAAATTAGTCGCCCAGGCTCTGGGGTATAGTGTCTTGAGATACGGTATGTGTTGTTTTTTTAACTGCTCTTTCACATGCAAATGTCGTGTTAATAGGATTTTGAAAAACATTGCTACAAGCGTTCTCTACTTGCCGCAGGAAAATCTGCCCAACAGTGTCTTTACCGCAGCCGGTTTGCCTTCTTTTGACAACCTTTTTAAACAAATTGTAGTACTGAAATATTTTTGGAATAGCGCATACAGACACATAAATACGAAACCGGTACCGTTGAGACATGTTCCTCGCTATCATAAACCGAGAGTGCGCACTCACTACGGCAAAGCAACTAGAAAATATTACGTGCCAGCTATCTTTAACGAATTACCGGATGATTTATTTTCTTTAACCACCCGCAAAAAACTGCGTGTTGCAGTTCAAGCGTTAGAGAATCTTTAACATGTACTAAAATCTTATCAGTGCTTTTTCATTCTTTCCGTGCCAAAATTTTTGTGTTCTTTATGTTTACGTCTTTTAATTTTCTTTTGCCTCTGATGGAGCTCTGATGTAGCGCGAAGATTGCCGCGGCTGCCGGTTGTCGCCGCACAAGCCCACTTGTGGCTTCGGCGCTTCCGTTTCTTTGTATGTTCAGATTATGCTGAATAAAGATTATTATTATTATTATTATTATTATTGATTGATTGATTGATTGATTGATTGATTGATTGATTGATTGATTGATTGATTGATTGATTGATTGATTGATTGATCGATCGATCGATCGATCGATCGAGCGATCGAGCGATCGATCGATGGACTGGACTGGACGGACGGACGGACGGATTGATGGATTGATTGATTGATTGATTTATTGATGGACTGGACTGGACGGACGGACGGATGGGCGGACGGACGGACGGACGGACGGACGGACGGACGGACGTACGGACGGACGGACGGAAAACTTTATTATGCAAGGGAGTCTGGACTGTGCAATGTCTCAGGCAACCCAACAGCCCTCACATTACGAGCATGTGTTCAGGCCCCGTATGACCATGTCACTGGCACCCCGCTGCACACAGCTAAGTTGCGTGTCCGGGTCCTGCAACGCAAGGAGGGTCTTCAAGTTTCGATAGCGGGTGGTGGTGGTGGCGAAGAATTTTGTTAGAGTTTGAGGGTCACCAAACCCCGCTGCATGGTCGGTATCCTTAATCCGGCACACCGCACGACGAAATGCCGTCTCGCGCACGCTTTACTAGAGCCCTTCGGTACTCCACCGTGGAGCAGTTGAGGAGGGCATTCTCTCATGCCTCTCGGGTTGAGGTGGGGGAAGGGGAAGACGAAGATTCATAGTAGATGCCCACAACATGTGAAAGATATCGCAGATCTCTCCACAGTGTGGACAGCGCCCATCTGTGTTCTGATCAAAGTGTTTTGCTATGCCAGGACAGAGAAGAGTTCCTGTCTGCAGGCGCCCCAGAGTTCGCTCCTTCGCCTTACTCAGCCCGTTGGCAGGCGGCGGGTAGAGGCGGTGGCTCTCGCAATAGTGGATTAGGATTTCGGGGAAGCGAAGAAGCGGTTTATGAGCTTCTCAGCCAGGAGAGCTAGGATTAAGAGCCTGGTGTGTGAGCACTCGGGCGGCAGCATCAGCGGCCTGATTGCCGTGTAGACCCTGGGGGCCAGGTGCCCAGATCACGTTTTTGCGAGTTGGATCGGCGGGAGCGCGTTTTAGAGTTTGGGAGGCAAGAGGTGATATTTCCCCTGCAAGATGATGCTCACAGGCCCGGCGAGGCTGTGTGGTAACCGTTCTCGATTTTTGATAGGCGGCAGCGAGAGCTATTGCAACTTCCTCCGCTAGTGTTGAATCTCGGGCTCCAAAAGATAGCCCATCGACATTCATTCCCCGGTGGACTACGGCAGCCGTGTAGAATTCCGCGGGCGTCGGCCCTGTGATGTCCACGTAGTAGACGCCCTATGGAGATCCATATTACCTCTCAAGCGTACCATGTCCATGTTACGCGGGAGCGAAGCGACACGGAACATGTGGCGCCACAGCACCGGGATGTTCTCCGTCTCCTCTGGTATGCATGAGTGTTGGTGTGTAAGCGGTTTAGCAGGCGGCGCCCAGGAACCGTATACGATAGCCGCGTATTATTGTTCACTATGTGGGCCTCCCGCAAATCCTGGTAGGAGTTTACCACTCCCATCGCCTTCAGTCTGGCGTTGGAGGTAGCAACCAGCCGCTCGTCTTCGTGTTTCGTGGTGTGTAAGTACGGCACGGCGTAGGGGGTCCGGCTGGTCACGAAGGCCTGAGTGAGCAGTAGGGCGTCCCTGCCCCGCAGGCCATCCTGCTTGTGGGAAACGGGGCGGATCATGCGCCCTGCCTGTTCACCTATGCGCTTGAGTTTTGCAATGGCAGAGTCCGGCCTAAGTTTGTTATTGATGAGCAGACCCAGGATCCGGAGCTCTGCCACTTCTCTGATGGGACTGCCCGGCAGAGATATGTGTAGAGACGTGTTGTCCCCGTGGTTTGTCCTGACGTGTAGAAGCTCTAATTTGGCGGGAACACATTGGAGACCACAGTCAGCTGCATATGCATCGACTATGGAGGCGGCCTGCTGAAGGGGGTCCTCCATCTCCCCAATGCTCCCCTCGATGGTCCAGATTGTAATATCGTCTGCGCAGAGTGCGTGTTTTATGCCTTCTATCTGAGCCAGTCGGCCGGGCAGGTGAATAATGGCGATGTTGAAAAGGAACGGTGATAACACCGCCCCCTGTGGTGTGCCTCGTGTACCCAGAGAGTACGGGCCGCATTCCTCGTCCTCGATCCGGAGGAACGCCTGACGCGCAGAGAGGAAGTCGCTGACATAGGCGACGACCTTCGCCCCGCAGTTAGTGTTGTTCAAGTTAGACAGTATGGTACCATGTTTAACGTTTTACCATGTTTACCATGTTTTACCATGGTTTACCATGTTGTTATGGCGGGCTGTCCATGCGTGGGAGGATCAGCAGGGCAGCCTAGGAGGATGGGGTCCAGGTTGGCGTGCGATTCTCAGCAGAGAGCGCACTCTACGGCAACAGGGTGGAATTGGGATAGAAGCTGAGGGGTAGGAAGAGCTCGGGTATGGTGTCTCCTCCAGAGGATTTGTTGGGAGTCGGGTAGGCGGGGGTGCGGAGCGGGGTAGAGTCGACGGGTGAGGCGTGCTTATTGAGTCAGTATTGAGAACGTGTGTGCCCGCTCCCTCGAGAAATCACGGCTGGGGTTGCCATTCGCACGGGAAATAAGTAATCGCGCTATGTTATCGGCGGCCTCATTTCCGGGATTGCCAGAGTGAGCCGGAGCCCACAAGAGCTCAATACGCCAATCAAGACTGAGTGTGCACATTCTGAATATCGGCCACGAAGGGGGGGAGGGGGGGGGGGGGGGGGAATGACGCGTCCGTGGACGAAGTTAGCAAAGCAGACATGTGGGCTAGTTGGTGTGAAACTTTAACGCGCCTGAGAACTGTGTGTTCTCTCTTCTAGCAGAAACTTCCTTCCCTCTCGGCACGGATGATGCATCAACAGATGTGTCAGACAGTCACGGGTGCCTTTTGCCCGTGTGCTGTGCGGTGATTGCTATTTTAGATGAAAGGAAAGGCACAACAACTGTCTGACACATTTGTTGATGCCCCATCCGTGCCGTGAGGGAAGGAAGTTTCTTCTAGAAGAGAAAAGACACTGAATGAGGCCGTAGTGCTCTGCATCTTCGTTGGCGTCGCATTCACTGACCACAACAGCACACGCCCTCGGGAGGTACGAGATCCACGACAGCCCAGTTAGTTGATGCCCGCAAAAAACCTGAGGCACGCAGGTCCGGTCGCCGCTACCTGCTCTTGTGAAGCCCGTAGAGGTCACGAAGGGTTGCACCCACGCTGCTGCCTGCAAGGACGAAATCACCGTCTTATCACTGGCTCCGTGCTTGTACCCGTCGCAGTGTTCAAAGATTTCGTCTCGTGATCCTCCAAAGGAATTCCACAGCCTATGTGCGACGTCAGTGCATGTTAAAGAACCCCAGGTCGCCGGAATGGCCGAAGCCCTCCAGTACGGCATTCTTTATGGCCTCAGTTACTTTAGAACGAACTCCATGAACCCAAACTCGGCAAAACATGGTAGTAACAGCGCCTGTCGTACCGCAGCTCAAGCTATTCGCCTTTACTTTCTTCTCTGCAACATTCAATAGGAAATACACCATCCAGTCCCGTTTGGTAATTGGCATATTCAAAATTATTAATATACGCATGAGTACACAGACACTTGTCGAAGTTAAAAGCCACAGCGCATTCATTAAGTCCACTTGTTATTCAATCAGATCCACCGAGACGCTGTATCATGTTCTCCGTGTGCTCGCCTCGCAGTCTGAAAGACATTGGTTGTTTTGCCAGTATCGCTAGTAGATATTTTTATTAGCAGACTCTCGTGTTTCTTGCTACAACGCCACTTTGGATTGAACAACGTTTATTTCCATCAGATAATTCAATCGTCTAACTAGGATTCATTTTATACCGTGTTTTATTTTATTTATTTTCTTTATTTCCTTAACGCCTTAGCTAGTAATGTATGTGCAGAAGTCATGTTTGTACCGTGTCTGTTTCATTAACTCCTGTTTGTTGATTACATTTTTTTTTGTAACCGCTTTCCTCTGTAATGCCGTAATAGCCATGAGGGTCTAATTTAGAAATAATTAAATAAATAAATAATAAACAAGAAAACTAAAGAGGTAAGTAAATAATTAAATAAATAACAGACGGTTATACTGTCCCCGGTACCCATGTCTCGGTGACAGGGAGTTGCGCGGTTAGAGGCTGGCTGGCAGTCCTTCACTGGTTTTTGCCTCTTCCGCCAGATGGATGGCGGTGCCCTGAGCTCAGGATCAAGGATTCCTAGCAAGGACTCCAAAACCTGAGTTCGTATAGTGGATGGTGGTGGTGGAAAGCATTTATGTACAGACACACTTCAGGAGGTGAGGTATGAGCTGACGCAGAGGGGGCCAGCCCTCACAAGTACTACGAGGAGGTCCCTAGTTCGGCACCCCAGTGGCGTCGGCCGCCCTCCGGACTCGCGCGACCAGGGCCCGTTGGGCCTGCAGGTCAGAACAGCCTTGCAGGGTCGCCTCCCAGTCCTCCCGGGTTAGGTTGGTGTGAGGGGGGATAGAATGGGTTGGAGGAGCAGGGGATAAAGAGAGACCTTTACACGGGCGGGGATAAAGACCGTGGCCAGATTGATAAAGTAAAGCAATGTATTTGAAGGAGTAAGCGGGAGGGAATTTTAGTTCCTGATCGTCGGGCTCGGAGGGGAATGTCTGGTTAGAGAGCGCGTGGGCGGCTTGTTTATCTTTTGCTTTCTTGTTTCTTTTTAACCAGAAGTTAGTGATGAGGAGTAGTGCTCGCCGGGCCCGTCTTTTGAACAGTGATCTCGCGTAGGTGGGCAAACATAAACTCTGAAGTTCCGAGAGCTAAATAAAAAGCGCTGCATACACGCGCAGTAGTCTACAATGCGTTCCCCCACGATTGCAATCAGTTATATTCTGCCGCCAGCGAAGTATAAATATTAAAGCTGCCAGGCAAGCAGTAGGATGACATTTTTTTTAGTGAACGCGATTTCACCGGTTGAGCTCATAGCCGAAGTGGTCGCCTTTAAGCAGAAACGAAAAGCTAAAAGGCTTGAGTATTTCACTGCATGTGTTTGAAGTCTATAAGCGTCCTATACTGATATGTTCTTCACGAATGCATTTCTAGTAGTGTATAGGTATGTTTTGGGATGACGAACGAGCAATGGCCTCATTAAGGTCGGTTGAATTTTACTCTTACTGCACCGCGGCGTGAAAATAAGGAATTAAATAAGGCGATGAAAAAAGGTTAGTTTTTTTCAAAGTGCAGACTATAACTCACCTTATCCGTGTGGCTGCTGCAATGCCGCAGTTGTGCACTTCACTCGGCAATAGAGAATAAAAAATCGGGCACCAGCCGTTTCTGTACAGACCCAAGCCCGTCTCCGGCCCGCAACTTTAAGCCCGACCACGGGCCCGGCCCGCAACTTCAGGCCACGGCCCGGCCAGGCCCGGCAAAATAAACCATGTCCCGGCACTGACCGGGCTTTCGGGCTGGCCCGAGCCCGCGCAGTAAACTAGCCTGTTCTGTGTTCATATCAGAGCTCCATGAATGAGCTAAGGTGAAAATTTCTATTTTAAGTTATCATTTTTTCTTTATTACACTTCCATTTTTGTGGCGAGCGAGTGGCCGGCCCTAATCCATTCAGCTCCGCTGCGAGTTGGACCGACAGCACCCGCCTTTCATCCTGTGTTAATGCGGAATGGTATTAGAACAAGTTGAGCTGTGCTCAAGTTGCATCGCACTGCAGGGCGGTGCATAATCACATGCGCAGCTCGCTACTGCCTGTACTGCTGCTCCCTCCGGAATCCATTTCAGTTCTGGCACCAATGCATGCTTAGTGGGTAGTGCTCAAGTCCCTAGATCAGCTTTAGATAGAGCCTGTTCTATGTTCTTAGGAGAGGTCCATGAAAGAACAAAGGCAGCAATTTCTCATTTAAGTTATTAATTTTCTTTATTACACCACCATTCTTGCGGCGAGCAAGTGGCCGGGCCTGTGGCATTCAGCTCCGCTGCCAGCTGCACCCACTGCACCCGCCTTTCGTCCTTTGTTAATGCGCAGTGGTATTACATGAAGTTGAGCAGTGCCTCAAGTTGAATCGTGCTGCAGAACGGTGCATAGACACCACGCTGCTCGCTACTGCCTGTACTGATCCCTTCAGAATCAATTTCAGTTCTGGCAAAATTCCATGCTTTGTGGGTAGTGCTCAAGTCCCTATATCAGCTTTAGGCAGCACCTGTTCTATGTTCATATCAGAGGTCCATGAATTAGCTGAGGTGCAAATTTCGCTTTTAAGTTATTAATTTTCTTTATTACACTTCCATTCTTGTGGCGAGCGAGTGGCCGGCACTGTGGCATTCAGCTCCGCTGCCAGCTGCATCCTAAGCCTCCGCCTTTCGTCCTGTGTTAATGCGCAATGGTGTTACAATAAATTGACCAGTGCCTCAAGTTACATCGCACTGCAGAGCGGTGCATAAGAACCACGCTGCTCGCTACCGCCTGTACTGCTCCCTTCGGAATACATTTCAGTTCTGGCACCATTGCATGCTTTGTGGGTAGTGCTCAAGTCCCTAGTTAAGCTTCAGATAGCGCTGTTCTATGTTCATATCAGAGCTCCATGAATGAGCTAAGGTGCAGATTTCTATTTTAAGTTATTAATTTCCTTTATTACACTCCAATTTTTGTGGCGACGGGTGGCCGGACCTGTGGCAATCAGCTCCGCAGCAAGCTGCACCGACAGCAAGCGCCTTTCGTCCTGTGTTAATGGAGAATGGTATTATAAGAAGTTGAGCAGTGCCTCAAGTTGAATCGCGCTGCAAAGTGGTGCATAGGCACCACGTTGCTCGCTATTGCCTGTACTGCTCGCTTCGGAATTCATATAAGTTCTGGCGCGATTGCGTGCTTTGTGGTTAGTGCTTAAGTCCCTAGATCAGCTCTAGGTAGCACCGGTTCTGTGTTCATATCAGATTTCCATGAATGAGCAAGGTGCAAATTTTTCTTTTAAGGTATTAATTTTGTTTATTAAACTTTCATTCTTGTGGCGAGCGAGTGGCCGGACATGTGGCATTCAGCTCACCTTCCAGCTGCACACAGAGCACCCGCCTTTCGTCCTGTGTTAATTCGCAATGGTATTACAAAAAAATTGACCAATGCTTCAAGTTACATCGCACTGCAGAATGGTGCATAAGCACCGCGCTCCTCGCTACTGCCGGTACTGCTCCCTTCAAAATCCATTTCAGTGCTGGCATCATTGCATGATTTGTGGGTAGTGCTCAAGTCCCTAGATCAGCTTCAGATAGCGCCTGTTTTATGTTCATATCAGAGGCCCATGAATAAGCTAAGCGGCAAATTTCTATTTTGTTTATAATTCGCTTTATTACACTTCCACTCTTGTGGCGAGCAAGTGGCCGGCGCTATGGCATTGAGCTCCGCTGCCAGCTGCACACACAGAACTTGCCTTTCGTCCTCTTTTAATGCCCAGTGGTATTACATGAAGCAGAGCAGTTCCTCAAGTTGAATCGCGCTGCAGAGTGTTGATTAGACACCATGCTGCTTGTTGTTGTCTGTACTGCTCCTTTCGGAATCCATGTCAGTACTGGCGCAATTGCGTGCTTTGTGGGTAGTGCTGAAGTCCTTAGATCAGCTTTAGGTCGCGCCTATTCTATATTCATACCAGAGGGCCATGACTGAGCGAAGGTGCAAATTTCTCACTTAAGTTTTTAATTTGCTTTATTACACTTCCATTCTTGTGGTGCGAAGCGAGTGGCCGGCCCTATGGCACTGAGCTCCGCTACCAGCTGTACTCACAGCAGCCGCCTTTCGTCCTGTGATAATGCGCAGCGGTATTACATGCCTCAAATTGAATAGCTCTGCAGAATGGTGCATAGACACCCGCTGCTCGGTGTTGCCTGTACTGCTCCCTTCAGAATCCGTTTCAGTTCTGGCACCATTGCAAGCTTTGTGGATAGTGCTGAAGTGCCTAGATCAGCTTTAGGTAGCACCTATTCTATGTTCATAGCAGACGTCCATGACTGAGCTAAGGTGCGCATTTCTCATTTAAGTGTTTAATTTGCTTTATTACACTTCCATTCTTGTGGCGAGCGAGTGGGTGGCCCTATGGCATTGAGCTCTGCTGCCAGCTGTACTCACAGCAGCCGCCTTTCGTCCTGTGTTAATGCGCAGCGGTATTACATGAAGTTGAGTAATGCCTAAAGTTCAATCGCGCTGCAGAATGATGCGTATGCACCCGCTGCTCGCTGTTGCCTCTAATTCCCCCTTAAGAATACATTTCAGTTCTGGCACCATTGCATGCTTTGTGGATAGTGCTGAAGTGCCTAGATCAGCTTTAGGTAGCACCTATTCTATGTTCATAGCAGACGTCCATGACTGAGCTAAGGTGCGCATTTCTCATTTAAGTGTTTAATTTGCTTTATTACACTTCCATTCTTGTGGCGAGCGAGTGGGTGGCCCTATGGCATGGAGCTCTGCTGCCAGCTGTACTCACAGCAGCCGCCTTTCGTCCTGTGTTAATGCGCAGCGGTATTACATGAAGTTGAGTAATGCCTAAAGTTCAATCGCGCTGCAGAATGATGCGTATGCACCCGCTGCTCGCTGTTGCCTCTAATGCCCCCTTAAGAATCCATTTAAATTCTGGCACCATTGCATGCTTTGTGGATAGTGCTGAAGTGCCTAGATCAGCTTTAGGTAGCACCTACTCTATGTTCATTGCAGAGGTCCATGAATGAGCTAAGGTGCAAATTTCTCGTTTAAGTTATTAATTTTCTTTATTACACTTCCATTCTTGTGGCGGGCGAGTGGGTGGCCCTATGGCATTGAGCTCTGCTGCCAGCTGTACTCACAGCAGCCGCCTTTCGTCCTGTGTTAATGCGCAGCGGTATTACATGAAGTTGAGTAATGCCTAAAGTTCAATCGCGCTGCAGAATGATGCGTATGCACCCGCTGCTCGCTGTTGCCTCTAATGCCCCCTTAAGAATCCATTTCAGTTCTGGCATCATTGCATGCTTTGTGGATAGTGCTGAAGTGCCTAGATCAGCTTTAGGTAGCACCTACTCTGTTCATTGCAGAGGTCCATGAATGAGCTAAGGTGCAAATTTCTCATTTAAGTTATTAATTTTCTTTATTGCACTTCCATTCTTAATCCGAGCGAGTGGCCGGCACCATGGGATTGAGCTCTGCTGCCAGTTGTACTCACAGCAGCCGCCTTTCGTCCTGGGTTAATGCGCAGTGGAATTACATGAAGTTGACCAGCGCCTCAAGTTGAATCGCGATGCATAGCAGTGCATAAGCAACACGCTGCTCGCTATTGCCTGTACTGTTCCCTTCAGAATCCATTTAATTCCATTTCAGAATCCATTTCAGGTGCATAGGCACCACGCTGCTCGCTGTTGCCTGTACTGCTCGCTTCGGAATTCATATGAGATCTGGCGCGATTGCGTGCTTTGTGGTTTTTGGTGAAGTCCCTAGATAAGCTTTAGGTAGCACCTGTTGTATGTTTATAGCACAGATCTATGAGTGAGCAAAGATACAAGTTTCTTGTTTAGTTAATTTTTTTTATTACACTTGCATTCAGCTCCACTGCAAACTGCACCCTCAGCACCCGCCTTTCGTCCTGTGTTAATGCGCAGAGGTGTTACATGAAGTTGAGCAGTGCCTCAAGTTGAATCGCGGCGTAGAGCGATCCATAGGTACCATGCTGCTCGCTGTTGCCGGTACTGCTCGCTTCGGAATTCATATAAGTTCTGGCGCGATTGCGTGCTTTGTTTGTATTGCTGAAGTCCCTAGATCAGGTTTATGTAGCTCCTGTTCTATGTTCATGGCAGAGGTCCATGAATGCTGTAATTTTCTTTATTACACTTCCATTCTTGTGGCGAGCGAGTGGCCGGTCCTATGGCATTCAGCTCCACTGCCAGCTGCACCCACAGCACCCGGCTTTCGTCCTGTGTTAATGCGCAGTGGTCTTACATGAAGTTGAGCAGTGCCTCAGTTGAATCGCGCTGCAGAGTGGTGCATAGGCACCACGCTGCTCGCTGTTGCCTCTACCGCTCTCTTCGAAATCCATTTTAGTTATGGCGCCGTTGCATGCTTTGTGGGTTGTGCTGAAGTCTATAGAAAAGCTTTAGGTGCACCTGTTCTATGTTCATAGCAGAGGTCCAAGAATGAGGTAAGGTGCAAGTTTCTCATTTAAGTTATTAATTTTCTTTATTACACTTCCATTCTTGTGGCGAGCGAATGGCCGGCACTATGGGATTGAGCTCTGCTGCCAGTTGTACTCACAGCAGCCGCCTTTCGTCCTGGGTTAATGCGCAGTGGTATTACATGAAGGTGAGCAGTGCCTCAAGATGAATCGCGATGCAGAGCAGTGCATAAGCAACACGCTGCTCGCTATTGCCTGCACTGCTCCCTTAAGAATCCATTTCAGTTACTGCACCATTGCATGCTTTGTGGATAGTGCTGAAGTCCCTAGATCAGCTTCTGGTAGCGCCTGTTCTATGTTCTTAGGAGAGGTCCATCAATGAGCAAAGGTTAGGAATTCCTCATTTAAGTAAATAATTTTCTTTATTACACTTCCATTCTTGTGGCGAGCGAGTGGCCGGCATTATGGCATTCAGCTCCGGTGCCAGCTGAATCCACAGCACCCACCTTTCTTCCGGTGGTAATCCGCAGTGGTATTTCAAGAAATTGAGCGCTTCCTGAAGTTGAATCGCCCTGCAGAGTGGTGCATAAGCACCACGCTGCTCGCTGTTGCCTGTACTGCTCGCTTCGGAATTCATATAAGTTCTGGCGCGATTGCGTGCTTTTTTGGTAGTGCTGAAGTCCCTAGATCAGCTTCCGATGGCACCAGTTCTATGTTCTTAGGAGAGGTCCATCAATAAGCAAAGGCCGAAATTCCTTATTTAAGTCAATAATTTTCTTTATTACACTTCCATTCTTGTGGAGAGCGAGTGGCCGGCCCTATGGCATTCAGCTCCACTGCCAACTGCACCCTCAGCAAGAGCCTTTCGTCCTGTGTTAATCCGCAGTGGTATTACATGAAGCTAAGCAGTGCCTCAGGTTGAATCGCACTGCACAGCAGTACATAAGCAACACGCTGTTCGCTATTGCCTGTACGGCTCCTTTCGGAATCCATTTCAGTTCTGACGCCATTGCGTGCTTTGTGGGTAGTGCTGAAGTCCCTAGATCAGCTTTAGGTAGCAACTGTTCTATGTTTATAGCAGAGGTCCATGAATGAGGAAAAATACAAATTTCTCCTTTAAGATATTAATTTTCTTTATTACATTTCCATTCTTGCAGCGAGCGAGCGGCCGGCCCTAAAGCATTCAGCTCCGCTGCCAGCTGCACCCACAGCACCAGTCTTTCGTCCTGTGTTAATGCGCAGTTGTATTACATGAAGTTGGCTGGTTGGCTGTTTTATGCGGTTTAATGTCCCAAAGCGACTGAGGCTATGAGAGACGTCGTAGTGGAGGGCTTCTGAAATTTCGACCACCTGGGGTTCTTTAACGTGCACTGACATCGCACAGTACACGGGCCTCGAATTTCTCCTCCAAAGAAATTCAACCGCCGCGGCCGGGATCGAACCCGCGCCTTTCGGGCCAGCAGCCGAGCACCATAGCCACAGAGCCACCGCGGCGGCTACATGAAGTTGAGCAGCGCCTCAAGTTGAATCACGCTGCAGCGTGGTGCATAGGCACCACGCTGCTTGCTGTTGCCTCTACTGCTCGCTTCCGAATTCAAATAAGTGCTGGCGCGATTGAGTGCTTTGTGGGTAATGTTGAAGTCCCTAGATCAGCTTTAGGTAGCTCCTGTTCTATGTTATAGCAGAGGTCCAAGAATGAGCAAAGTTGCAAATTTCTAATTTAAGTTATTAATTTTCATTATTACCCTTCCATTCTTGTGGCGAGCGAGTGGTCGGCCCTATAGCATTCAGCTTCGCTGCCAGCTGCCCCCCCCCCCCAGCACCTGCCCTTCGTCATTTGTTAACGCGCAGTGTTATTACAAGAAATTGACCAATGCGTCAAGTTGAATCGCGCTGCAGAGTGGTGCATAGGCACCACGCTGCTCGCTGTTACCTGTACTGGTCGCTTCGGAATTCATATACGTTCTGGCGCGATTGCATGCTTTGTGGGTAGTGTTGAAGTCCCAAGATCAGCTTTAGGTAGCACCTGTTCTATGTTTATAGCAGAGGTCCATGAATGAGCAAAGATACAAATTTCTCTTTTATGCTATTAATTTTGTTTATTACACTTCCATTCTTTCGGCGACCGAGTGGCCGGCCCTATAGCATTCAGCTCCGCTGCCAGCTGCGCCCACAGCACCAGCCTTTCGTCCTGTGTTAATGCACAGTTGTATTACATGAAGTTCAGCAGTGCCTCGAGTTGAATCACGCTGAGTGGCTTAGAAAGGCAATGTCATCGGTGAATCGCAAATTACTCAGGTATTCTTCATTAACTCTTATCCCCAACTCTTGCCATTTCAGACCCCGGAATAGCTCCTGTAAGCAAACGGTGAACAGCATTGGCGAGATTGTGTCTCCCTGCCTGACACCTTTCTGTATTGGAATTTTACTACTGATTTTATGGAGAACTATAGTAGCAGTGCAATCGTTATAAATATCTTCCAATATTTTCGCATAACACTGTGCCAAACCATGATTCCCCAATGCCTGCATGACAGCTGAGGTTTCCACTGAGTCAAATGCTTTCTCGTAATGAATGAAGGCTGTATATAGGGATTGGTTATATTCTGCGCATTTCTTTGTCATCTGACTTATAGCATGAATGTGGTCTATTCTAAAGTATCCTTAACGAAAGCCTGCCTGATTATTTTGTTGACTGATTTCTAAGGCTGTCCTGACTCTCTTAGCGATTACATTAGTAAACATTTTGTACGCAACGGACAGTAAGCTGATCGATCTAATTTTTCAAGTCCTTGACGTCTCCATTCACATGAATTAAGATAATGTTAGCGTTCTTTCAAGCTTCTGGTACAAGGTATTGATTGCGTATACAAGGTGGCAAGTTTTTCTAACAAAATCTCTCTTCCGTACTTCAAGAAATCTGCTGTTACCTGAACCTCACCAGCTGCTTTCGCCCTTAGCATTGTTCCTAAGGCTTCCTTTATTTCCTCCTTCGTTACTGCCGGGATGTCTCATTGCTGTGCTCGACTGCATCTCAGTAACTTGATGATTACATTCGCTACTGTATACATTTGTGGACAACGCTTCGGCTGCTGTATCACATTTTACATATCAAGAACGGATGCAGCACCTGTTAAAATTCTCGTGAACCGCTCACTCATTCTCTGGCGTAGAAAAAAGCGCTTGTAGTGCAATGTGCTCTATCTGGCATGCCCACATCGAAAGATTCGTATGTGCGCTCATAAAAATGAGAGCTTTTTTAGTGGTTCATTTCTATTGTTTACGAATGAATCAAGGCCTCCAACTAACAGATCAATGCATGTGAACTCGATTGCTTCTACTACATAAAAATAAATATTAATAGTAATAATTCACATAACTTTGCTGATCGTCAGGGCACTACCTGCGCAAATCCGGACACCGGTGGGCAGGGCTATATAAGGGTTGAACCGAGATTGCGCTTACGATTGAAAAGTTATGAGCTTTTATTTCATGCTAGAGCCTAGTGTGAAATTCTGTTCCATGCTGTTTATCTGATGGATGTGTTTTTATGTGTATGCACACGTATGTTTGTGCGTATATGTGGAGCACTACACGACTGGGGAGATCAGTGTCACGTTAACGAGAAATGGCAGCAAAACTGCGAATATAGCGCCGGAAATTGCATCGGTAGTCACTCCATCTGGCGCAATGAGAATATATTAAAAGGATTTCTTTATTTTGTTTTGTGTTAATTCAACGCATACTCAAGAGAAACTCATGTGCCAGTTTTCAACATGCGCTCAACAAGCTGTCAACACTGCATCACCGAAAACTCTCCACGTTTTCAACACACACACAACAGGGTGTGTTGGGGGTTGCTGTAGTTTCAACATAAAGTCAACATGCATTTTCGTAACGGAAGTATGATTCGTGGGGCGAGCAGCAAGTGTCCTCGATACACTGGCATGAGGTCTGTGAGGTTTTATTCTCAGGTAGATTTAAACTAGTATACCGAATAGGTGCGGAGATTATGTTCCGACCATACCTCAACCTTTGGCCGCGAGCCGCTGTTGGGTACATTGCTGAGCACCGCCTCGAGCTGAAAGCAAAAACCGCATGTAACTTGAGGCAAACACTATAAAAAGGCACACAACTACAAAGATACACTAGGTAAGTCTTTTGCAATAGACTTCCGCTTGTGCGTCGATAGCGGGTACCTGATGTGTGCGCGTCCTTTGCTTAAGGGCGCAAATGAGACTCGAACGAGCTGCATGAAAACTGTGAAGTAGACATTCGTAGGCGTTATGGAAAATGCTTAAAACGTATGAAATCGACAATTACCTCTATTGTACACTGAGTGTCCTACCAGCGCATCACATGATGCCCATCCCACGTCCTGTACGACCTATGCGATTTCGCCTAATGATGTTCTGCCAACAGAAGTGGCCTATGTTTACGCCCGACAGATCTGCCTCTAGGCACGAAATTAAGCTCTGCAGATAATCCATTACAAATGATTCTCATGCGTTCAGACCTCTTGGAGTCCTATGATCTGTGCTTCATTATCTCTGGATCTCCACCCTTTCAGCTTAGACGTCTGTTCTGGGTTTACGAATACGCCGAGACGGCCTTATATGGGCTAAGGCAAGCCCCTGATCAGTGGTATCGGTTCATACCACTAACCGTGATTTAATTCTTTGCGCTTAACTTGAAGCTAAGTTTCTCCTTTGCCTCCGAAAATTACCTATTTACCTTCATGCACATGTGCCTATATAATCGTTTTCCTCTAGTGAGAATTACGTTCACTGCTACTGCGCTCAATATATAAAGCATTTATTTGTACCGAAAAGTCGGCTTTAAAGCTAACTCAACCGCTGCCGTATATTTTACACAAAAAATGCAGCACTTAATTATTATTTTTTTATTGAGGTTGGTTTAAAAGTAGTTTTCACACATGCATTACCACTAAATTGCTCCAGAGGTGCTCCCTATTTACATATGCCGCCGCGGTGACTGTGGTTATGCCACTCGGCTGCGTTCCCAAATGACGCGGGTTCAATTTTTGCCGTGGCAGTCGCACTGCTGGAGACCCATTGTGCGATCTCAGTGCAAGACCGCAACCCCTTGCGGTCGAAATTTTCTGGAGCTCTCTACTACGTCGTCCCTCATAGCCGGAGCCTCTTTGGGACGTTAAGCCCCTTAATCATTTCTACATTGTGTAGTGACCACAGTGCAAGAGTATCACTATGGTGTAATAAGCTGTATAACACCTGGACATTTATCAACTAACATCGTCTATTTGTCACCAGTAGCGAACACCGCGTAACTGAGTAGGGATGTTTTACTCTGAGAAACCCAAGCTCTCGGGCGAGACACTCATCACTGCAGACACTTTCTCCTCGGTAAAAATCTTGCTTTCTGCGCTCGCACCAACCATTTCAGACGGACAACAAAATCGATCAGATGTAGTGAAAATCGGAAATTCGCGGTTATTTTGAATAATGTTCACTGCCTCGTGGTACGTGGCGACGGCTGAGCTAACGAGAAGAGCGATTTCCTGGGCTTGTTTACGTCGACAACAAAAAACTGCATCAGCATACCACGCATGCCGTATTAAGTGAGACCCTCTAGAGCAAGCTGTTGTTGCATGGCACAGCGTCGAGCAGGGCTGGGTACCGTAACTAGACTACCACCTCCTCCAAAACAGCCTCTAGACCGGGGACCCCGCTCACCGGTGTATCGTTTGGGGTCCTGCTCGCATGGGCCTTGAGGCGCGCCTTCTAACCGGACATTCCCTTCTGAATCCGACGTTCAGGATCTCGAATTCACAGCAGCTTACTCATTCAAAGACATTTACTTCATCAATATGGCCATGGCCGTTATTCCCGCCCTTGTGAAGGTCTCTCAAAAGCAGAAAAGCAGCTTCTGCTTCGCCTGTATACCCGTACTTTGCTGTGCCCGGCAGCACTCAAACACCCTTCCTTCTCGGGCCGCCCTTGCTGCTTGCGCGCGACTGAGTGAGGCCGTCAGAATTGGGAAATCCCAATAAATGGTTTTGCTTGCGGGCTATTCCTCGGTGGTGAGGTTCTTCGCGGCCACAGCTTTGGTCGAGCTAGCGGAATTGCGTTGGCCCTGAGTGCAGCGTCGAAACTGCGCTAGAAATCCCCCAAAATTTATTTGTTCATAAATTAGCTATTTGTCGTCACGATAATCCGTCAAACTGCCCATAATAGAGGTGTTTACTTCCGGATTGTATTTGATGCAGCATGCAGCTATGAATAATTGAACCTATGTGGTGTTCCATGAATTCAGCTCTAAAAATAAATTACCACAATCGAGCGATGTTACATGCTTTTTCGTATTCGGGAAAATTACGCGGCCTTCTTAATTACTCCTCCTGATATCTTCCCGGCACGTGGTGTGATGAAGAAGACTGTCTACAGCTAGTACAGGCTGCAAAAGCGCGGGAGTCAAGAGAGACGAAGAGGGAAATGATCTTTACGGACAGAAAGCAAGGAATAATGGTGGTAGTTTTCTTCAAGTGCAAGATATTAAAAGCAGGAAAAGGGCCCATAAAATGCGGAGAAGCATTGAAAGGGATGCCAAAGAAACTGGATTTAAGAGTGATGTAACGGGCATAGTTGTTGCACGGCAACAACAAAGCCGATACAAGATTAGACAGTGACACATTTTCTGAGGAGTATTTCCGCGTTCAAACGAAGCGAACCATATACGCGAGCCTATTCAGATGTGATGGCGAACAGGAATCGTAGAGAGGTGCGCTATTTAACTAAATCAGAGTGTTCATCGAAGCAGCCAACCATATGGCCTTATTGGTGTCACTGGGGCTTCAAGCCACTTTTGGGATGAAAAACCTGCCATTTGCGTAGTGAACTAGGCGCGCTGTACGCCGCCCTTGAGTAGTCGCGCGATTAGGTTTGACTTGGATGAGCAATGGCATTCTGCCTCAAGACACCCCACCGGCTTCCAGGGGTTTCAACAAAACAGGCACCACTACTGTTACACATGCATTTTAGTGGCTTAATTGGCTGGGTATCTAAAAAAATACTTTTCTTTGAATGAATAAGCTTTCTGTGATTTAATGTGGGGTTATATTGTCACAAAAGCCCCCCTCACTCCATGGCGTATCAACATGATGTGCGTAAATATTTTCATGAAACGCAGCAACAAGATAGTTTTACTTAGAACTTAGGTTGGTCAAATGTTTAGGGGAATCCCCCAAGGTGGAGTAAGTTTGTAATAAGGGAGTAATTACTCATTGGCATCCACCCAAGCGCAGCCATACGGCTACAAAGGAAAGCTATACAGCTTTCTCAGAAACTTCGTAGTTAAAGAAAAATTCGTCCTGGTCCGGCGTTCGAACCCGGGACCACCGCTACACCGGAGCAGTCGCTCTACCAACTGAGCTAACCGGGACGGCAAGCTTATGGTAGGGCGAGAGCGAATTGATCAATAACTCGAAGTGGGAACAGTGTTGGTCAAATGTTTAGGGGAATCCCCCAAGGTGGAGTAAGTTTGTAATAAGGGAGTAATTACTCATTGGCATCCACCCAAGCGCAGCCATACGGCTACAAAGGAAAGCTATACAGCTTTCTCAGAAACTTCGTAGTTAAAGAAAAATTCGTCCTGGTCCGGGGTTCGAACCCGGGACCACCGCTACACCGGAGCAGTCGCTCTACCAACTGAGCTAACCGGGACGGCAAGCTTATGGTAGGGCGAGAGCGAATTGATCAATAACTCGAAGTGGGAACAGTGTTGGTCAAATGTTTAGGGGAATCCCCCAAGGTGGAGTAAGTTTGTAATAAGGGAGTAATTACTCATTGGCATCCACCCAAGCGCAGCCATACGGCTACAAAGGAAAGCTATACAGCTTTCTCAGAAACTTCGTAGTTAAAGAAAAATTCGTCCTGGTCCGGGGTTCGAACCCGGGACCACCGCTACACCGGAGCAATCGCTCTACCAACTGAGCTAACCGGGACGGCAAGCTTATGGTAGGGCGAGAGCGAATTGATCAATAACTCGAAGTGGGAACAGTGTTGGTCAAATGTTTAGGGGAATCCCCCAAGGTGGAGTAAGTTTGTAATAAGGGAGTAATTACTCATTGGCATCCACCCAAGCGCAGCCATACGGCTACAAAGGAAAGCTATACAGCTTTCTCAGAAACTTCGTAGTTAAAGAAAAATTCGTCCTGGTCCGGGGTTCGAACCCGGGACCACCGCTACACCGGAGCAGTCGCTCTACCAACTGAGCTAACCGGGACGGCAAGCTTATGGTAGGGCGAGAGCGAATTGATCAATAACTCGAAGTGGGAACAGTGTTGGTCAAATGTTTAGGGGAATCCCCCAAGGTGGAGTAAGTTTGTAATAAGGGAGTAATTACTCATTGGCATCCACCCAAGCGCAGCCATACGGCTACAAAGGAAAGCTATACAGCTTTCCTTTCCTTTGTAAAAGCTTTCCTTTGTAGCCGTATGGCTGCGCTTGGGTGGATGCCAATGAGTAATTACTCCCTTATTACAAACTTACTCCACCTTGGGGGATTCCCCTAAACATTTGACCAACACTGTTGCCACTTCGAGTTATTGATCAATTCGCTCTCGCCCTACCATAAGCTTGCCGTCCCGGTTAGCTCAGTTGGTAGAGCGACTGCTCCGGTGTAGCGGTGGTCCCGGGTTCGAACCCCGGACCAGGACGAATTTTTCTTTAACTACGAAAATTCTGAGAAAGCTGTATAGCTTTCCTTTGTAGCCGTATGGCTGCGCTTGGGTGGATGCCAATGAGTAATTACTCCCTTAGAACTTAGGTTGCTATCGGTTCCTTCGCATTACTGGAGCTCACTAACTTTTTAAGCGAAAAATAAATGAATCGTGCAGTAAGCGGTTAAGCGCTATCAATAAAGACATTTATTTCTTGTATGCAGTGCACAATGCTACTTGTAAAACGTGCTAGCTAGTTTTTATGTTTTCTTCGGTTACAATGTGTTTATTTTTGTTTTTAAGAGGTCTGCTTCCTCCCCCCTCTCCCCCCCCCCTACCTCACGCCCTTGCTTTGAACCTTTATAAACCCTTTAAGCGCCAATAAAGCGTTTATTGGAAGTTCAGCGTTTAGTTGAAGTTTAGCGACTGTCCTGCCTTTTCCCGTCATTTTGCGCCATGGAACCTCATGTGAACGACCTGCTAGCTCCAACCATCACCCTTATAACATTGAATGAGGTTCTCCTTGGGCAACGTGGAGGTATGGAATAACTATTGCTGTGACTTTGCGTCAAACATGCGGCAGGGCGAGCAGATAAGCATCACTGGCCACTGCACATGAGCACTAAGCTATTGCAACAGGCGATCCCATTCGTGTTGTGCACTGCAAGTCTTCGGCTTGACTTCTATCTGTGCGCGTCATGATAGGAAAGGAATCGCGCTTTGGAGCACCTGGCGCTGCTGTCCGTCTGCAAAAATCTGGGTTCGCACAATCCTTCAAGGTTACCACTGCTAATCCACCAGAGATTTTCGTTATCATATGCCTCGAACAGTTTGTGCGCTCTCCTTGCTCTGTCACAGCGCACTACTTCAGGAATCTCTCTTTACCATATTCATCTCAGTGTTCGGGTAAGCGAGAGCACGTATTAGTCTGCAGTGACAGTTTATGCTTTCAGCCGTCTCTAGATATTTGAACGATGTATACCATTTCAAACGACCGCACAACCCGATACCCACCGCACTCCTCACATATGAGTTTCTATGCTTTTCATACACCTGACACTGATTTAGTTGATGGAAGGTTCAATTGATCTTGCTACATTTGGAAGTTTGCATAAAAGCCCCGTTTTGGTTGGTTCGGTTTATTAGCTTCAACGTTCCAAAGCAACTCAGGCCATGAGAGATGCCGAAGTGAATCGCTCCGGAAATTTCGACCGCCTGAGGTTCTTCATCGTGCACTGAGAGCGCACATTACACGGGTCTCTAGTGTTTCGCCTCCATCAAAATTCGTCCGCGGCGGGGGGCATCGAACCTGCATCGTTCGGGTCTGCAGTTTCAAGGCGCAGATGCTCACCTCACATGAAACGAAGAAATATGTGGTAGAACACTGCGAGAAAAGCTTAAAGATCTCGAATTTAAGTGATTAGGCACTGAGAACTGGTCGTGAGATGCTCACTTTTAGTTTGTGAACATACTTTGACTGCCATGATGAACCTAAACCTAAAATAGACATTGGCACCGATTGCAAATCTATTGAGAAGAAAGGAAGCTATTTTTGTGTAATCAATGTCACTGTTTTGAGAGAATCGTTGCGACGACCGCTAGTTTCCATTTAAAAAAAAACGTGCACAAGCTTAAGGATGCTCACTTCACAACAACCGAAGAAATCGGTGGTAGCTAGACTGTGCTATGAAAAAACTGGCTAAACATTTTCTGCTGCACGCCTTATATTTTCAGCGCGCGAAATCTGCACAGACTGCGAAGACTGGCCTTGGACTGAAAGCAGTTGCATCGCTACCTGGGTTTACGTTTAACACCTGGCCGGCGCCTCCGGCCGAGGAGAAAAGTGATCCCTTCCAGAGATAGCCTCGGCGTAAGTTCATAATGGTGTAACATGCAAGCGACTCACCATAGTTTCTTGAAATTCCACTAACTGTGTATTATACAGCCACGTGACACCCTCGCTGCACGGTGGATAAGTCAAAGAGCCCTTGTAGGAGTACATGTCGACTGGCGCATCGTACCGAAAAAAACCGGCCAGAGACAAGCCCTGCACCACACCAAGGCGCCCAAGCTGACTTAAAAAATTATGAAATTAAGTTTTTGATCATATTTAGGCACAACGCAGAAAAAAAGGGTCCAAATTTCTCAATTCAGTCAAGAATGAAATGCATGAAGGATTTTTGTCGTGCCGTTTGTTGGGTACAATGTACAACCCCAAACCCCCCAAGCAGTCGTATCTAGAATATAATTTTCCAGCCAAAGATTTGAAAATGTGCTCTAAATATTTCACGCAAATGACAATAGGCTCCTTGCTGCAAAATAAATAGTTGAAGCTTCTCGAGATGCTATGAAATGCGGCTACAGAACCGCTGAGGCTGCTGTTGAGATTAATTACAATAAAGAAGCATGCAGTTTTTCAAAAAAATTTCAACATTAAGGATCTTGAACTCTAAACCGTCACTTAAGTTATGATTGAAATATCAGGAATAATTCACCAGATCAGATTCCAGATAATGTTTTTTTTGTAAAACAAGCCCTACCAAACTAGCACGCAAGCATTATGCAAAAGAATTCCAAGCTTGCAAAGAGACGCTACCTCAGAACCACTAGGCAAGCAGCCTATTTTTCTTTCATATGGTGGTGCGATAGTCCGTGTAGCCAGTATGTACTCGTATATGTTTCAAAGGAACTCTAATAACAGGGTTTGTGCTGCTTCATATTTGGCGCTACTAAAGGGTCATGATCTGTAGCATAGCAGCCGAGAAATTGGTTGGTTGGTTGGTTGGTTTATGGGGTTTAACGTCCCAAAGCGACTAAGGCTATGAGAGACGCCGTAGTGGAGGGCTCCGGAAATTTCGACCACCTGGGGTTCTTTAACGTGCACTGACATCGCACAGTACACGGGCCTCGAATTTCTCCTCCAAAGAAATTCAACCGCCGCAGCCGGGATCGAACCAGCGTCTTTCGGGCCAGCAGCCGAGCACTATAGCCACTGAGCCACCGCGGCGGCTGCAGCCGAGAAATTGGAAGCAATTAATTTCGCTGAGATTTCCACTAAGCGTCGACTGGACTGAGGGTAAAATTTCACCGCCATGACGCATTTCTATGCACGACTGCTGTTATGGTATTTTAAGTGGGCGAACCTGAAAGCGAACGATGAAACGAGTCACCGACGTGCCCCGAGGAGGGCTCCTCTTCCTGTAAAAGGGAGAACGTTTAGTATTGTTTCTCTTTCCCCCTGTAACTGGGTGCCGCTGAGAAGGCAGGCGCTGCTCTGGGAAATCGTCAAATCCCTGCCTTTCGTATGAAGCCTGCTGCACGGCACGTGGGCACGAACGGTGCCATGTTGGCCCTTCTATAGTCCAGAGTAGCTAACAGTATTCGGATCCGGGAAGACCGGCGAAGCTGGGGGTGAAAGAGGCCCGCACAATGAGGCGGGGACGGCAGCTCTGTCCGCTGTCGCGCCAGGTGCAGCAAGAGGCTTCTCCTCGTCTGAGAGAACGGCGGGCCTATTTCGCGGCCGCACGTGGTCCACAGCGTTCCTCGTAAATGAAGCGACGAAGATATTGTGGGATGGCGAACCGTTCCGGCATTCCAAGCTGGGCGTGGTCGGATGTTTCGAAAAAAGACGTGCTTGCCGGACGAACGCAAAGATCTTTTGCGTACGTTACTATCGCAGCGCATATTTTGCTTCAATCGCTTAAGGGCACAGGGTAAGGTAAAATTAGAAAAAAATAGTTTTTTTTTTCTTTTGCAATTTGAGAAGTTCCATTCTTTCTACACATGTTCCATGATCGCACTTTCCTCAGAAAGCCATATTTCGGGCTAAAAAACGCTTTTTCCGAAACCAAGTAGTCAGCGGCCACGCCCCCTTTCCGGATACCCTCCGCGTTAATCGCCAATTTTTACAACCAAAAAGTCCACCACCTGATTTGAAAGCTTGTCTGAAATCAGCTACATATAAAAAATTGTTTGCCGACAATTGTTCAGCTCTCTTTTTTAGCCAAGATAATCCTGAGACGCTGCGCACGTTTTTTCCACGTTTCTGCAACTTTCATGCAGCTGCGTACGAGTGCTTTCCCTGCGAAGAGTATTGTACTTTGTGCCGGTGTTGGTTGTTGTTGATAAGATGAGATGCCCAGAGCAAAGAAGGCCTTCGGCAGGCGCGAATTTCACGACAATCGTTACACTCATCGTGCAAAATCAAAAGGATGTCCACGCCCTAATGAGACGCCGAACGCCAAACGCGCCAGCTTCTTGACATCGAAGCTTTCAAGATTTTCTGTGTGCTTCCAGGAAAAGGATGTGCTACAGAGCAGCAGCGAATATGCCTTGATGAACATGGACGGCATTTGTGCCGCAATTACACAGAGTTGTGTATGTAGACAGTGCGGTGGAAGGGTAGAGCTCACCGAAATTCTGACAAAGCGCGTGTTTGTTAGGCTTCAAAGCACTGGACGCTGTTATTTCATTTAATGATGGTAGCATCGCACGGGCCAGCGTTTTGAAGGCGTGTGGATTGAACCCAGGGCGCAGCGCAATCGAGTGGCTAAGGGAAGCTGACCACAAGTGTATGTACTTTGCGGACCGAGCAACACGACAGCTGACAAAAGAGGCCCGACAAGCAAAATTACAAGCCCAAACGCTAAACATTGACTGCGACAGTGACTACGAAATAGGGGGCTATTAAACTAATGGCTATGAATGTGTTTGTTCGAATAAAAAATTGTTTTTCACATCTTTTTTCACTTTAGGCTCAATTATCTCGAAACAGTGTTTTTTCTTACAAAGGTACCATTATTTCCAATGTATTTCAAGACAGACAGCTGATTTTCTTTTGCAACCATCTACATAAGCGTTGGCAAATCCTGAACTAGAATTAAGCAATTTCCCTCAGTAGTTTTTCCGTTATGAATTTTCAAATGTGAAAAGAAAGCCGAAATTTATGTACTACAGTTAGAAATTTCAATAAAAATAAAATTTTCAACACATTTCAATTATTCTAGTTCAGTAAACAGAGCGCAAGATTTGGAACAAAATGATATATATATTACCAGGGTTCACCTATTAGTTGGCGAGAAAGATGTACCTCAACGTGGTCTAAAATGCATGGGAAGTATAGGGCTTACCCTGTGCCCTTAAAGCCCACATACGTTCTTAGGCCGAGGTGCAATCCTTGAGTGGGCGCTTGCAGCTGCCTGTCCATGAGGAGCTCAGCGGGAGGGGATCCAGAGAACGCGTGTGGCGTCGTTCTGCAGGAAAGCAGGATCCGCTCGATGTTTGGACATCCCCAGGCGCCGCCTTCTTAATTGTCTGCATGACGCTTTCCGCTGCTCCATTCGATGCTGGGTGCAATGGCGGAATCCGGTTTCGCCGGATGCCGTTTTTGCTGACGAAGTCTGCGTACTTATCGCTGGTGAATGCGGTGCCGTTGTCGCAGACAATGGTGTCTGGTATGCGATGTGCGCAAAATATGCTTCGGAGGCATCGAATCATGTCGTCCGCGTAAGGTGCATAAAAGGGAAGCACCTCTACCCATTTAGAGTAGGCATTGACTAGGCTGAAAAAGTAGTCTGATATGAACCACCAAAGTTGACAAACAGTCTAGACCATGGTTTATTCGGAAACGGCCACGGATTCATGATTTCCGTCCCATTCCCTGGGGTCGAAAGATTTTAAAAATCGCACTTTGTGTGCAATGTTGATGTTGACCCCTTCACACCAGATCTGGCTCCGTGCGACTGCTGTCTTTTTTTCCACACCTGGGTGTTTTTGACGAATCAGAAAATTGAGGCAAGGCTTCTGTTTATAGCTGACTAATTTTTTCCTGCTTTAATTGGGCTCCTCAATGCGAAATCAATAGGATGTTCCCGTGTTTTGTCTGTGCGCTAGAGTAGCTTCTATTCCTGATGACGAAGTGTTGCAGTTGAGAAATATTTCCTTTTACGAATCGAAATGATGTAGTACCGATGCAGAAGACAGTACATCTTAACTTTCTCTGAAAGCTAGGTGCTCTACACTTACTTACCCACTTCCACAGAGTTTTGTAAGTAGCAGATTCAAGGGCCGGACAACTGTCGAAAGCTTAGGTGGAAAACGCGTTGAAGATGCCTAACATCTTTGGGACTTGTGACATTCAGGACAGCTTCTATCTTCCTTGCTGTTGGCCTCACGGCATCTTCGTTTATGACATGGTCCACAGTTGCTAGAATGAACGTATATCTAAATGGAGCTTGACGCCTGCTTGCTGTAGACGCTGTTGCACACTGGCCACGTTCTTCAAGTGTTCTGCGTAGTCTATTCCCGTTACCAAGACGTTATCAAAGTACACGGTGATGTGTCGCATCTCCTGTAGCAAATGTTTTAGTTCTCTCTTGAATATGGCTGGCGCTGAAGCTACTCCGATAGGCCACCCGGTGTACTGAAGGAGGCCTTGAGGCGTGTTGATGGTCAGTAGCCTCCGTGGCATGGTGTTAATTTCTACCTGCTGGTAATGTCTTCAGCCTCGCAAATTTTCGGCCACCTCAAAATTTCTCCCGTAGGTTCTCAAATCGCGGCAAGGGGATATTTTTCGAGCACTGCGTCACCACTGTGACCTTGAAGTCGCCACATGTGCGCACGCGGCCGTCTTACTTCAGCACAGGAACTGCGGCTGCCCCGTCGGATGTTCTTACTGGTGTAAGTACCCCTTATCGTTCTATTCTTTGCAACTTGTCTGCTACCTTGTCTTGCAGTGCGAAAGGAATTGTTTGCGGTTTGAAGAAATTAGGAACTGGATCTTCCTTGACGACAATTTTGGCTTTCAAACCTTTGAATGTTCATAGTCCCTCTGAAAATACTTCTTTCTAGCAAGTCAGCAACTCCTTAACGCTCGTGATTCAATGTATCTGACGTCATTGAGTTCGAGCTGCAGCGCACTGATCCACTTTCGTTCGAGAAAGGTTGGAGACTGGTCCGAAGCTAAAAATAAAGGCAGGGTTGCCCCTCTTCGTTTGACCTGGACCGGAACGGTTACCTTTACCCTACCGGGTGTCATTCTTCCGCAATATCTCTTCAGAATCACGTCTGAAGGGTCTACTGACAGCTCAGGAAGCCACTGTTGGAATGCGGCCTCCCCAATTGCACTGACACTGGCCCCAGTGTCCACCTTCATTCTAAGAGGCCTGCCTGAGCAGCATAGAGCAGCTCTCCACAGCGATAGCAACTTATCGTCTGTTTCATATGCGCTGGGCATGGCACTGTGAACTGGGTGCGCTTCGGCCATACTCGAGCTTGCATCAGTATGCTAAAGTTATTTCGCCATCTTCATTGCAAACAGGAGCTTGACTTCCGACTCGAACGTTAGGTTTGATTCTTAAGGCCGGTGCCGCTGCATTGGCACGTTATTGCAGGCGCAGAGGAGTCTGTCCCTAAGCATGTCAGGAAAGAAGGTGCCGTACCCACTCAGTTTGCTGAAAGCTTTTTAAGTGATGTTATTAGTCGCTGACGTATCTCCCGGTTGGCGAGAGCGACTATTGAATTTGAAGCCGCAAGCCCCCACGGAAGGCTTTGCAGTGTAGGGGCCCGAGAGCACGGTGAACATTTCGTCGATGGAGACTTGATGCGGTGTTTTAGGCGTCAGCAGGCTCCATTTTAAGGAGTAGGTATTGGGCCGCAGCAGGTCAAGAACACGGACCTGTTCCTCTCCTCTGGAACGCGGTCGGCATCGAAGAAGAGATTTACACGCTCCAAGTACTCCGTCCAAGCTCCTCCTCCGCAGTGGATTTGCTCAATTGATCCGAAGGTAGGCATGGTTGCAGATAAAGTAACGCGATGCAGGAAAACATTCACCTCGTCGCCACAGTGGTTCTAGGATTGTAAGTAGGCGAGCCTGAAAGCGAACGTCGAAACCGATCACCGACGTGTCCTGAGGAGGGCGCAGTAAGAGGCGCACTGTAAACCGACAGTACACGGTCCTAGCGGGAGTCACACTGGCCCATATCCCTGAAAAGGGGGCATCGTTTATCGCTTTCCCTGTTCCCCGTGCAGTTGGGCGCCGCTGAGAAGGCGCCTACGGCGTCCGTAGCGTCCGATGCTTTGGGGAATATTCATCAATCCACCAGAGCCGGCTGCGCTCAAAGTTTGGCCTATCAAAACAACTATGTAGCAGCCACCGCCGGATGCCGACTCGAGCCTTGTGTCCCGCGTCTACCCTTTCGATTTCAAGTGGCAGCTTTGCTTTCCCCAACTATCGTGAATGATGTCCGATGTTGTGAATTGCCGACGTCGAATCTTCGGTGATGCTGCTTATATTTTGCTTATTTACATATTTGTCACGTTGCACAAACCAGCCAATCGAGAGGTAGCTTTTATGGGGTGGTTTCTCTCCGGAGGACAGCGCTTTCACTGAGACCAAGCAGACTGCATTATGGCAGCTGGTAATGAAATGTGAAGGCATATAGAATGGAGGTTATCTGATGTTTTCTGCCGACGATAATTTTTCAAAAATTCCTCATTCCTCAACCACCAAATTTCGCCTGTATGTCGAAAACTAATGTCGCCAACCCGAGACGGTCATTTTTTTCGAGATTTCCTGAACGAAAGATTCCACCCTCTTGCCTCCTTCATGCCGCGCTTATTGACTGTCGTTTGACCGCCAACGCCACTTTCAGACGTTCCCTCGCCGTTCTCTAATAATGTGCAATCTGCCACTTTGTTTTCCGCAGGGTGGCGGTTTTCGAAGAGCTCGTCAACACAGCGGGACGTAAAGTTTAGAGTGACCACCTGCGGCATGGAGGCGCGCGCCGTTGATGCGCGGGAAGCCTGGTGATTCAGATGCGTCCTCAGTTGCGTTTCTAGACTTGCTAGGATGCTGCTTCATCCGACTCTCGTTCATGGAATTTCCGAGAAGCATCTGGGGCAGCGCGTCGACTAGTTCATATTCGGTCCCGGTTCGAGCGGCTGTTTTGAATGGAATATTGACGTTACAGGTTTAAATTAACGCAGTGGATGTCTCCGCGGGTACAAGACACCTACGCAATAAAACGAGACGTTAAGAGACGGGTGGGCACTCTACTTGCCAGTGTGATTTATTAGAACAATTGTTGTTTGAACTAAACATACGGCGCATGCGCATCCTCAACTACTCACAAGACACGGGCGTTGATGACACCTTTGATCACCATTTACCCTCCAGGCATGCACGTTCCTTGTTCTTTAAACACAGCGACTGTGAATTACAAGTCTAACTTTATAAACAATGGCATAAAAAGGGGCCTATAAGATAAGACATGTGAAAGCCTTCGTCGAGTGCGAGGCTGGTGTAGTTATCGCAGTCCGTTGACTTGGGAAAGTATATAGGACAGAAAACCATTTGCGTTACACGTTTGCAGGATAACTCCCTAGGATGAAAAGACTTATACGAAGACATTCGTCTATTGCCGGAGCTTCAAAAAAGGCAAACTGGGGAGTTGTTCAAGAGCAAGAAATCTTTGAAGCGTGCTTACATGGACGGTAGGTAATAATGATGAAAGGCGTCATCAATGCGCGTGGCATGGGAGTAGTCGAGGATACATTTACGTTGGATATTACGCGCGGTAATTGTTATATCGCGATGGAAAGAAGCGCAAAAAACGCGGTGCCTACGCGCTGCGCTTTTATTTCTATTTATCGTGATTTAAGCTGGTTGCTAAAAAGCTGCTGTGTTCGCATTTCTTTTCACCGCCCCTGTAGGTTTCAAAAAAGCGCAGTTTGAAGGCCAGCGCCTGTCCACGCGTCTTTGTATGCGCTATGACTCCCCTCTTGTTACAGTTTTACGATGCACCAAATAGCCCAACGGCATGCTGTATCGCGATCTTATATGTCCCATTTGCAGTGTACGCTCATTTTAACAGGTTTTATACCTCCTACTTACTCGGCGGAGGGCGCCTGACTTACTGGACCAATGGCGTGCCCAGCAATGGGGCCTGAAGTGGTGGTTTTCTAGCCGGAAACTAAAAGAAAAACCTCAAATACTGACATATATTTTCCCCGCGGTAGGAAATGAGAAGGGGCTCAATAATTAAAAGTCATTAGGTGGTAGTCCTGTATTTAAAATAATTTTTCAATAATCGGGTCTTCACCCGACTCGTAGCAAAATACTACTAAATATGCACTTCATAAATGTCTGGTCGTCGACAATTGAGCGAATCTCGCTACTGGTGGCCCCTGCGAATGGGGCATTCCGCCATCTTCGCTTGTCAGCAGCCAAATTTTTTTGGACCAAGAGGAAGAAAGAGGAAGATCAAACAAGGCGATAAACGATGCAAACACAAAGGACATCTCTGCTTGCATCGTTTATTGCCGGGTTTGATCTTGCTTTTGGTCGAGTAAAACGTGGTATGCAAATATATTAAGTTTAATTTTCTCAGCTTTCAAATTTTCTGCGATCACTCATCCTTACAGCATTTTAGAATGAAAGCATAAATATTGACACTGAGGAATACAATGATGACCTCTATTTTGTTTGTTTTGATTGTTCAACGTCACCGGGTTGACTTTACAAGAATGTTAATTGTAATTGCTTAGCAATTTTACCAGCTGGCTGAAAATAATATGATATTCTGAAAACTGCATAAAAATTATTGATCGGCCTGGATTGAGCTGTCGGTGTATAAGGATCGAAAATTATTTTAGTCGCAGCGTCCCCCCTTAAGAGGCTAGTGCCTGCTCTACAATAATCACATTAAAAGGCCCCCTCTGGATTTTTTTCTTATGCTCTACTGCTTCAATTAGATTTAGACGACGGGCCGAGGGCAATTGAGGGAAAACGCAGTAAATTCGGGACAGAGGCTTATGTAACCTATAGGCTAAAAATTCTCGTTATGCGGTTTGTACACAAACGAGCAAAATAAGACTTCAGAGCGAGGGTTGTCGATCTCATATTCCATTCTCTAGCGGTGTCGCAGGCGTCAGCAAAGGGCAACATTGCGGTGGCAGTGGTGACTTGCACGGTTACACTTATTGCATAAAAGAAGCCTAGCAGCAGCTGCTGTGCGGAGGGAGAGGGCACAGTAGTTATGGCGTGAAGCAAATATTGGAAGCGATATGGGGAAGTGAAAGGCGAGAAGTAGGAGCAGCTTTCGTGCGTCAAGAGTGTTCGGTGTTTTACCAAGCACCCATGTGGATCGACCACCAGTGGCAGTTAGAGGAGGATTGTGAGCTTGCCCCTCTGCAGAATAGAGCATCGGTACATCTGTGAGCAGATGTGTGCATTTAAGGTATATCGACACCACTCGTGTGGAAATAACGGCTGTCATTACCTTGGTCGGTTCTTCCTCGTGTCCTATTCTCGCCAGGATGGCTTTAAGAAGACTTTCAAGACCTGCATCGTCATGATCCTGTGGAAGGTACCAAATTTGCAATATTAATTTCATTACAAATTATAGTCGGACACAGGTAATTCTGCCGTGAACATCTGGCCACATAATTAGAGCGTTGTTACTGCTTAAGCACGAAGGCATATGTCTAAGATTCTTGAAAAAAAATACTGAATAGTGAGTAATTGCACAATACTGGTATGGAAATCTTTAAAGTAATGGTCCTTTGGGCTGTGTACCGAAATCTTTATTTTCACTGTTTCCATCTATCGCATCGAGCTCTTAAAACTCCCATTGAAACTAATGGGGCACGCTTTTGACAACAGCAACAACGTTAATACGAAGAAAAAATGAAAAATTGTCGTGGTCTGCGGATGTAGTAACTGTCATACTAAAATATTACAATATACGTACAAATATAGCGTCCATAAAGTGTTTCCGGCTAAAAAATGCTTTTGTCTTTATGCGTCGGGTCCGCATAATGCAAGTTTTAAGTGAAAGAATTTCCTTATCTCTCCCTTGTTTGTATAGTCAGACATTAAAAACCTGCTTTCGCTCTCAGCTGTGATTAGTCAGCAGATTATTAGATAATACCTAAACAAGAATAATAAAATGAAATTTCAAACGCTATAATTTTGGCATCTCTGCAGTGATCGATCTAGTCAAGCAATAAAAACCCAATTTTGTTTACTGCCGGAATTGCCCAGTGGAGTATTACAAGACACCGCGGGCAGTGACCCACTGCTACTAAATGCTGCTTTTAAACACTGCCCAGCTGAGGCACAGATAACAGTTAGGAAATTCGGTATCAATCACTGGCTGAGGTAGCAGTGAGTGCTGTTATCCCAAAGGTGTTTTATGTCAACAGTGCTTAAGTGTGTCCTGATTGATTTTAAAACGCTGTTAAACGCAGGTTTTGCTCCACCTCTATGAACGCAGTACGGATGAACAAAAGGCAGGTATGAAAAGCAGTCGTAAGCATCCCTCAGCTGTCCCGTTCCGGTTGGCAATTTCAAAGGCAGCGTTACAAGATACGAGATCCAATTTGACAGGAGCAGATCAGTCCCGACCCGCTGCGATGGCTCAGTGGTTAGGGCGCTCGTCTACCGAGTCTGAGAACCCGTGCCCGCAGGCAGCGTTTCGATCGAGACGAAACGCAAAAGGCGCCCGTGTGCTGTGCGATGCCAGCGCACGTTAGAGATCCCCAGGAGGTCTAAATTATTCCAAAGCCCTCCACAACGGCACTTCTTCCCTTTCTTCTCTCACACGCTCCTTTACGGCTTCTTTACAGCGCGCTTGAGGTGTCCACCGACATATGTGACGCAGACACTGCGCCATTTCCTTTCCCAAAGAACCAATTTACCTATTGCAGACCCGCCTGTCGCACTGCCCACTCTCCGCAGGCCTCATGCGCCCTACTCCAAACTCCATCAGATGTGCTCCAGCTTAAACGTGTTTTAAGAGCTTTAGAATAGGGGGACACAACCGGTTGGCGGGACAGGAAATAACAGGGTGCCAGTAGGCATATTCCCCGTTCCCCTAACCGAAAAAGTCTTCATTCTAGAACTCGCTCTAGAAAAAGCGAAAATAAGCTGTAAGGGTCTTCCTTCGAGCTTAGCGCATTTGCGGCGCTATGTAGAACGCGCTCGCCAGGACAGCTGGTGCCACTGACCAGTTGGCCCCGTCGGACTGTACATGGCACGGAATATGCCAAGACTCCTCCTTGTGCAGCGTTTCTGAAAATATCCAACTTGTAGTTTTTGACGTGTATTAATTGGACCTGGGTGTAGAAAGAAACAAGTTTGCAAGAAGCACTCTCCGGCTGCAGACGTCGCTCGGTATACATAGATTTATAGCGTGATAGACTCGCAAAAACTGCAATGATTCACTGCGAAGAGATTCCCTCCCCTTCCCTCGGCGAAATGTAGGCCATGATGGTTGTGCAGTGGATTGCACTGAGGCAAGAGAGTGCCACAAAGACCAGCCGCCATAAAGCGTGTCGACCTAAACATTAGCATGAACTGAGCACAAGCGCTTCTAGTTCCTTGGCTGCAACCACGTGGTGCATGGCTCTTAACATAAAAAGCGGCGCATTGACAAAACGAGCGATTGAGCGAGTGCCTGCCATGGAAGCGCTACATGCCACTACTCTTAACAGACTGGCTGGACCACCGTTAGTGCAACCAGTTTCGCAGCTCCACCAAAACTGTGGCCCCACTGGCGGCCACGCCAAATAACGGCGCTGCAGTCGAGTCTTTTTCCGGCCCAATGCGCCGTCTGCTGCACGTGAAGCGCAGAGGCTGTTCGAATATGTGCTTTATGTGCAGTCTGTAGAATGAACTGTTCTTCGCAACAAAGCAGGGAAGTCACATCTGCTTCGCCACGTTGCGGGACACGATAACAATGCCCTGAGATCAATAGAAGTACGCGTAAGTCCTGTGGTGCCCTCTTTTATGTCTGCGTTGTCTCGCGAAACACTTGAAGGTGATCGCTTTCCTGACGGCCGAAGCAAATGATTATTACTTTTTTTTTCTGGTTAGACAATTCCTCTTTCTCCTTAACTAGAGTTTAAGGGTAGAAGGATGAAAGAGCGAAATACACTCATGTGCTTTGTTTTGGACGTTTTGCAAATATAAATTGCCGCAGAGTCATTTATCCTAGTAGGCTTACGTTAAACTTACTTCCTTCATTGACTTCTGTTGCACATTTTTTTTTACAGCGCTTGCGAACATTTGCATGACACATTTTCTTCGTTGCGAATATTTTGACTGCAGTAGGGGTGTGTGTAAATGCGATTTAAGAGGAGGTAGTGCAGCCACAGGGGTGGCTCTAAGGTGTGCTGGCTCTCATGCTTTGTTTGCCTGGACATCGCGCTGTAGCTAAGCTTTAGAGATCAGCTGAGTACCGCGGCTATGCCCCTGAAGTACAAAAGAGTTGCGAAGATTGATTATTGGTGGGAAAGCATTTGATATTCGGTCATTGCTGACTTACCGGGAGTCGTTAAGTTGCTCTCGAAACCACTACTGCGTGAAAATATATGAAAATCTTTCGCCTTGGGAGTTGAAGAGGGGGGGTACATATGTAAACACAGTACGTTATTCCGTTTGTAATGTAGCTATGCCTTTCCTATTGAAAATAAAAGAAAAATAGACCTCCATACATACGCCATAGCTGCCAATTGTAGTTAGCAACTTCCGAGAGGGGTTCGAAGGCATGCTGTGTTTACGCTTGTTCGCACCTCCTGATGCTGTACTACTACCGCGTTTTTGTGATAGTGCTACCCAAAACACGTTCCCTGGGAAAGCCCGCTTATATAGCTTCGTATGGAAACATTTAATTTTGCATCAGAATATATCAGTGCTTAATGACTCGGGGACGAACCCTGAGGAGCCTAGCGGAGAAGACACGCTCTGTATGGGCTCCGTCAACCTTTGCCCTTTTGCCGAATCGCCTCTTATGCGGTCCCGAAATCTTCAGTTCAGGCCGGGACCTCTGAGAGAACTTCGTTGGCCGTGAGTGCTCCTTATTTTTGCAAAGCTGCCCTTGAAGACAGAGGCGACGCCAATGCGGCAAGTCAAACGCCACTCCATCGGTGCACGTCAAGCCCCGCGTCACGTCTGCTTGCCATATAGAAACTGCACTGCTTGCTAGCCAGGCCCCAGCGGATTTTGTGCAATGCCTACTGCTGCCGCAAAAACTGAAGACTCAATTGAATGTGAAGTAGAGGACATTCCACCGGAGCTTTACGATCAAAGCTCGAAGGAGGAGGGACCAGCGCTGCGGATGCCGCCGGAAGACCCTAGCTTTAAGTGAACGCTAAACGTCTACATGCGCACGAAGTTTCTAAATTCCTGCTTCGACTTCGGCCCGGATTTAACATCATTATAATTAGCACCCCTCACCAGGAGGTAGCCGTACTACCAAAGAAAATCTCCCAGATCACGCTCGAATGCATGAAATACCTCAACACATACGTGGCGGCACCAGACGGAGCATTGAGAGGAGTCATACCCGTAGTGGGACCCAACACACCTGCGGACGAGCTCATGTCCCACCTCAGAGTTCGCAGCCTAGGAGGTGGAAGTCCTGCAAGCCCTCATGCTCGGTAGATCAACGACAGCGGTCATCACTTAGCGCTCGCCGACTCCTCCCAGTTGGGTCTAATACTACGAGGGATAAACCCTATAAACCTGCCCATAAATTCTTCCAGGTATGCCAGAGAGCATCGGACACTGGTCATATATGTGCCGAACACCAGAAATCAAGATCTGCCGACTCTGTGGTACGAGGGATGCAGCTGAACTCCTTACATGATAATCACGCTACGCAGCCTGCGGAGAGGCCCGCAACACAGGGTGCTGGGATTGCCAAAAACGCCTTAAGCCCGACACACGACACCGCTAAAAGCATCCTGTCCTATCCAATAAAACGTGCAACTTGCGAACCAGCCAAAACCAGAACATCTTTGCAGATCCGACAATGCATCCAACCTAAGGTTCAGGTGGCTCAGCTCTAATCAAAAACCTCATCGAGCTCGCGGCCGAGATTACGTTCCCACTCGAGATCCTAGGTTGACCTACGCCATGCAGAAGACTGATCCTACATTCCGTCAACATCTACTGGGAAGAACGTCAAGATAACCACGAAAATGACACCACCCAACACCAACGACCAGGTGGTATGGCGAGCTTTGAGCGTCTCTCGTCCTTCAAACATCTGCTCCTAATCTTCCCAACAAAAGGACAACACACACTTTAGAGAACAAGTCAGTGAGCTAAATCGGCGCCTTCAGCGCGTAGAAGCACAACTCACACAGCACAACTGTCAAAAGGGGCGCAAACTAGAGAAGACCCACTGCGCAAGTAAAGGCATCCTCTACAGAACTTCCTAGTTTCCTAAGCTTACAAGCTGCAATTCGAACTCTCATCACCCAGTAGCAGTAGTTTGCCAACCAGATGCAAGCTAAGACGTAGACCAGTGCAGAGCTAGGGCAAGCCGTAACCGAGTTCCAACGCAGCGTGCGTGTCCTGGTACACAGCCCACGCATGAACCCAAGAGCGAAGGTATACACGCGCATCAACACAAATGACGGCAGTGATGCAGAATGGAGCCTCGACGGCAGCAACTACTGATACCTTTCCAGACATCTCAAATCAATTGGAAATATGGCAGTGGATAATGGCTCCTTCCATAAATAAGAAACCTCGCTACAATTCTTCATTCAGACCTTCCCAACTCCACCCGCGATCATCAGTCTTCAAGGAATAGAATCGCAATCTGCCTGCCTGCCCGCGTGGTGAATCCGGATTAGAAGCCTGTAGAAGCCTCTTATCAGAGGCTTCTACAGGCTTTTAAATCCGGATTCACCATGCGTCATTGTGTATGTATCAAAATCTATAGCCTCAGTTCCACACGCCACCTCACTTACCGGGATTAACCACATATTGCTGGAAGTCCTTCCACAAAAGCGAGGGAAACGCAGTACTTTTCTATTAAACCTATATAGCCCAATTCATGCGGTACAAGAACAGTTGGGAAACGTACTCCAGGAATGTGCTCGAATAGCAGGCAAAAAAACCTGCTTTTAGTGTTGGGCTACCTGAACGTCCCCCATAGGGCCTTAGGGTATAGGAAAAAAGGACACCAGAAAAGGCACCTTCTTGTTTGAAGCATCGGACAGGGATGACCTCAGGCTAGCTAGGGACTTCACAACACCTACCAGAATCGGTAGCAGCATACGCACAGACACCACCCCTGATGTATGTTTTACGAAGAACGCTGCCAAAGCCACATGAATTAACCTCGGGGAGACCCTTGGGAGTGATCATTGCATTCTGAGTGCAGCAATCTCGACTTCTCCCAAGCTCAAACTTAGCATAGGGGATAAGAAGATCACTAATTGGGAAGCGTTTCGTAAATGCTTCCCCCACACACACACACACCCGAAAGAAGGATCAAGAACATAGGAGAGTGGACACAAAACAAACGATATAATAACGCTTCCGCACAGCCGCCACTACGGAAGTCGATCGACATCTCTTATACTGTTGTGGGAGAAGAAAAAAATCTCTAAAGATGTTGGAAACAGCTGAGATTCAATAAACAACTGCGTCTGCGCATTGGCTTCATCAGAGAGGAAGCTCGCCAGTATTCCAGCCAACTGGCCCAACAGAACTGGGTACAGTTCAGTGAAAGGAAAGGAAAAGAAGTGGAAGGCGCTTTAAAAGCAGCCCTCAGTACTGCTCAAATCTGGCCCATCCTCTGCAGACTCAACCCTACACAGCAAGATCGGCCGCTAGTCGTTCCCTGTAAACAATAGCTCAACAATTCTATGGGTCCGACAAGGAGCTCACGGAAGCCCTGTAGACGTGTTATATTGGCGACACTCCAATACCAACTTCTTCTACCACTTACAACGGTCTTACAAACCCATACTTGATGCCCCAATAAAAACATCTGGGGTGCAAGCCGCAGCCCGTGCTTCGCAGCCAAACACCGCTACTGGAGCGGATAAAATCACAAACGCTATTATTCGTAATCATTGTCATCCGCATACCAAAGCCATCACTGTCTATTCAGTGATGACCTCTGGGAAAAGAAGTGACCAGATGAAGTTATCACCATTGCCAAGCCCGGCAAGCGACTGTCTCTTGACTCCCTCTGGCCAGTCTCTCGTAACATCCTATGAACAGGTCATTCACACCCCCCTCCAAAATTATATTCAGGACATTATCTCTTCCCGCCTACTATGGTCGGGTTACGGCCATGGCTGTAGGCCAAACACTCCTTCCAGCTCCTGCGCGAAATGCTTACCAACATCGCCAGAGTTGAAGAACATCTCGCCTTGGCCTTATACTTAAAGGGCGCCTTCGACAATACATCCCGCAAGGCGACCCTTCCAAGCCATAAATGACCTCAACTGCGACGAATAGTTAATATATATGCGTGCGTTCCTCACGGCCACAGTGGGCATCGGTCAAACCCGTTTCGATGTCAAAGATGTGCCACACATAGCAACACCTCAGGCTATTGCGTGCACTACAAGCACTTATAAATTTTGTCTTTACCATGTACCCGAATGATATAACTCTATGGGCCATAAAGGCTTCCTGGGTTAAAAAGAAGCCACCTTACCATCAGCAGCCTGGATCGTCGAGGACTTCTCCTCTCAAAGAAGCCTACTCGGCGCCCCGGAGAAACCAGAGGCCATAAGAGTACATGGCCCGAGATACGTCTCTCCAGGTTCCATCAGCCTCACGATCGAGGTTCAAGCCATCAGGGAAGTTAACCTAATCCGCATTCTTGGTCATTCGTGACATCCACACCACGTTCGTGACATCCACACCACCAGACTCGCAAAAGCGCATCAAACCAAACAGCTCACATGATCAGCCGCGATACCAAACATCGCCAAACAATCCGAGGAGAAGACACCCTGCGGCTGGTGCAAGCACTGGTACTCAGCCGTGTCACATACAGGCTCCAGTTTCACATGCTACCAAAGGGTCAGGAAGAGCAACTTGACTCAATCAAAAGGGCGATATAGAAGACGGCTTTTATCCTTTCAAAAAACGCCTCGACGGAGCGTCCGACCTCCCTGGGAATCTTTACGGAACAGAAGCCTTCCATGCATCTCAAATACTAAGACATCAGACCACCGAAGCTAGACGAGCTATCATACTCCCAGCAGGCACAGTTGCAGACACTCGTGCACTGGATGCTCAAACCTCAGTAAAACAACACAGGAAATATATCGCTATTACCCCGATATCTAAACATGCTTAAAGAAGCCTACTCTTAAAGCCTATGCTTAAAGACGTTCACACAGGCACACGACGAGCGCCAGTGTTCTACCTACGGCTTCGCAGAGCCAATTCGCCGAACGTGGAATATTTGGACGCCGCAGCATACCTGCACCGCGACAAGTACGCAGTGGCGGCAGTGGACCACCACTTCTATACACTGTTCACTGCTTTAGTAAGAGCCGAAACACCAGCCGCCGCGAAGAACACCGCCATTAGGCATTACGAGTCCCAAAGCCAAAGCGCTCATGTAATAACAGACATAACATGCGTGTCGAAACTTCCTGAGAGGCCGAATTTGCAAGCACGTCAGCCGCCTCATGCCCACTAAAGCCCTCACCAAGCACCACCACATCACATTATCCCCAGGGCATGACCCGATCAAAACGCACGACAGAATTTTTTGTCGCGTATCTGTCGCGCGACAAAATTTTGTGTCGCGCGACAAGCTGTCTTGTAGTGCATTGTGTCGTGCGACAGGGGCTCGTGTCGTGGGTTCTTTCTCGCGACAAAAGTGTTTGTAGTGGGTTCTGTCGCACGACAGTCATCATTCCTGTATTTTGTAGTGTGCAGAAGGTACCTGTCGCAGGATTTGTCGCGCGACAGGTTTTTGTCGTAGGTGCTGTCGTGCGACAGGGAGAGTCGTGCCGCGCGACAGGGCCTGCGTGCCTCGACAGAGTTGCCTGTCGCGGGTTCAGTCGCGCGACACTACAGCCTGTCGAGGTATCTGTCTTGCGACAGATACCTGTCGTGGGTCTGTCTTGCGACAGATACCTGTCGTGGGTTCTGTCTTGGGACAAATATCTGTCGTGGGTTCTGTCTTGGGACAAATATCTGTCGAGGCAAGTGTCGTGTTAGAGGTTGCAGTCGATGGTAATTGTGGTTTTCTACAGAAATCTCGAATTTCTGTAGCGCCATCATGGGATAGTGATAGGCGGACATTCACCAATTTCGTGTTAAATCGCTTGCACTTTGGCGATGCCACGAAGACGATGCGACTTGCTTTGATCGATTGGCGACGATCATCGAGGGAATTAAATGAAGTGTTAATTCACAAACGCGACTCGAGTTTGCAACTCGCTTCCCTACCTAGGTACCGGCCGCACGAAAATTGGCGGGGATGAGAGGCGCCGCTCGCAATCAATCTTCCCTTCAGTTCGCACATGACAGTGTGAGCGAAAGAAGACCATGCTCAAGAGAAAGCATATGCACCAGCGAGAATGCTAGCGGTGCCTGTGAATGAGGCAGTGCTTGCGGTAGTGGCATGCTGCGAGCCACGGGAGCGTCTTCATTCCATCCGGCGCGAGCATGACGAATAGCGCTACTGAAGGTCAGTGTACTCGTGGCTGCTGTGACCTGTGCGTCTCGCAACATACTGTACCCACTACCACATGCGGAGAAAAGGCTAAGGTCACATATACGCGTCGCTTAACGTCACGTAATGGGAGTAACCTGATGGCGAAAAAGCTGGAAGATATTACTCGCAGTAATCGTCCTGCTATCACAAAGGCAGCATGTATGTTACGCACGCATGACCTGTTGCCTGTATAAATGATCAAGGCGACTCCCATATCAAGTTTCCACGTTTCAGTTTTTAGCCGCGCATGCTGCAAGATCATCATAAAATATGAAAAATATATATATATATTCTTACGACTTCGTTCATTGCTTCCATTGAAAATTTCATGACAGTGACACAACCATCTCGCTAAATGTAGAAAACAGCGTACGAATCCTAAGGCCCAGTACAGCCTTGAGCGTGTTTGAACACGGACGCCTAGAAAGGGCGCGCGCGTGGACCGTTGCGTCGCGCCTTCGCTGTAATTTCCCGGAGGAGCAAGAACCCGAATATTTGTCAGTCGACGTGGCGTTACCCCGCGACGCCAAGGATTGGGTGGCGAGATCTGCGACATGAAGTCGCGCCGCAAGAATTCGGTCAGTGAGTGACTTCCCCATGAGGATGTATTAGTTCGGGGCTCCCCCTCCGTGACCAAGGGGCTTAATTAACTCGCGCGAACTCTGTGACTCCCTACTGTAAACGTGTGTTTAATGTCCATTCACACTCGCAATAGCAAAGGCCATGCGGCCAGCAGTCGCTTGCGATCGGGCAGCAGCTCCACGACACTTCCTCACACCTACAAGAGTGACCTGCAGCTCGCCTGCTGGTTTGATTCTCACGTGAAATGAGAAGTCTTGGGACTGACGTCAGTCGATCGCGCGCTTTGGTTCAGTCTCCTGAGCCCTCGCGCCTCGTCCTCTAGAGTGTTCGGGTCCCTCACACTCGGTCCACTAAAGTGTTCTGGTCCCTCGCTATTAACAGTGTGCTACGACAACCTGAGCGAAGAGTAGAATGTCGGGGCGGTTTTGACGTGCGCCACTGCCATGCAAGCGTAAGGGCGCTCTTCTCGGGACCGGCCTGCCAGCCTGGAAGCCGGCGTCAGAAAAATTCACTGGTATTGTTTGTTCACGTCCATTTACTAAGCTCTGGGATAGAGTATCGTTAGCCAATATCGAGTTGTTGGTAGAAGCGATAACAGCAAAACAAATTTTCTCCCACAGCCGCTTCTGCTGCCCATTGCAGCTCGCCTGGCTTCTGCTAGCTCTGCTCCTGAAGGGGTCGCGGAAACCGAGCTTATTTCACTATGACGCGGGGCTGACAGTAAAACGGTGGCGAGGGTAGCACCTCAGTGCTAGCCAGTTCCGAATCGCACTCAGCTTAGGCGTCGATGTGCAATCGGCTAAGCTTAGCGACGACAAGGGTAGCTAGAGAGCAGCGCGCAGTTCGTCGGCCGGCGCGCCCGCGGGCGGCGTCGTTGCCGAAAGCTCGGCTCGCTCAATGATTGGCTCAGTAGCTCGCGAACTGAGCAGGCAAGGCTGGAAAATCGAGCAGCGAGCGTCTCTCCTGCGACTGAGCGAGACTTTATTCTCACGTTTGCATGCAGCATAGGTGAACAAATTTAGCACACATATATGCATCGAATATCTGCTGCCTTACAGCGTTTATTAAGCTCGTCCTCGACGTCACCGTTAGCGCGGAAACCGCGCATATCTTTATTTCACTACGAGACATGGTTCACAGTACAACGTACAGTGAAGAGAGTAGCACCTCAGCGCTAGCCAGTTCGAAAGCACTCTCAGCTCTGGCATCGATATGAAACCTGCCAGGCTTATCGACGAATACGACATCCAGGGAGCAGTGCAAACTTGTCGCCCGGCGCGCTCGCGGGCAGTGTCATTTCTGGAAGCTCGGCTCCCTCAATGCTCAGCAGCTAGCGACTTGGGCTCGCAAGGCTGGAAAACTGAGCAGCTAGCGGCTGGACTGCGACTGAGCCCACGTTTGCAGCACAGGTAAACAACTTTTAGCGCACATATACGCTTGGGATACCGGCTTCGTTGCGGCCACCTTAAGGTGATTCTTACGCTCGTCATCGAGGCCATCGTCACCGCTCGTGACGCACTGGCTGAGAACTACAATTCGAGTGCGTGCTAAAACAAGCTGCTCGTATTTCGCGGAACAATCTGAACTCGAAAACACAGTTGCTTCTATCGGCTTCCATGTGGGCTCTTGCTCAATTGTGAAAGTACACGCGAACAAGATGCGGCGAGTGCGAGCCGCTGTTGCATATCAGCTAAAGTGTGACGCAACTATCGGCGTAGATTCGCAAAGCAGTTGATATCAAAGTTATCCGCTTGTACGGGTCACAGTTAAGCTCTCAGTTTCGTGTAAATCTTCGTCGAGCATGCCCGCGTCAGTCAAAGTAATGCATCGCAGCTGCTCTCAATCCTACCGCTCACGTCCAACATATCCTTGATATGCACCAGCTTGAGGTACGGTGCATTTCTTTGCCCGTTTTGTCGCAATTAAGAGATTTTAGCTGGCAGCAAACGAAATTTCATTCCGTCAACAGCGTCGTCTGCGCCGTCGTCTGCTCCGTCGTCTGCTAGAACATCCGGGGCACCCTGGGTGATGGGATCACAGGATCGCAGCTTCTACAAAAGTATTTAAAAGCGCTTTAGTGTTCGAACTTAATAAAAAAATAAATTTACAAAAATTTTTATATTTTTCTTCTGAACATAATTTAAATATTAGTAGTAAAAAAGCGCATTTGAGTTGCAGTTTTTGAACGACGCAAAAACAAGGGCAAAGCCGCTGGCGCCGGCGCCATGTCAGTGCGTGCGTTGCCTCACGTTTTGTGTTATTTGGCTTTTCATGGCATTGTTTGAGTGCTTGTGCGGCGGACATGTGTGAAGAACAGAAGTGTGTTTTGGAAGCCAACGACGAGTATTACGCCCAGTCAACATCGGTGAGTTTGGACGGGCAAAGCCATGAAGAAAGGCAGCGCTACGACGTCTTATCATCTGGAAAGGCAATGAAGACGACGGCGCGGTTTTACTAAGCCTGGATGAGCTGCATGATTGGTGAGTACCGTCACCGCTTCTCTATTACTGATCTGTATTCACACGCGTTATTAGTGTGCGGCTATATTAGTGTGCGGAGGGATGGCAGTGGAGGCAGTCTGCGTGCGGTTGCCTCAGCTATAATGCGTTGCCAGAAAAGAACGGACGTATAGCCTGCGTGACAAGTCTTGCTTCATAGTCTATGTCTGCGTTTAGTACTCAGGTGCCGTGGTAAATAAAAATGCCACCAGAGATCACAACAGAGTTATGCGGTCGCTTGCTAGCGCTGCGAAAAACTACAGACAACGTTTACTACATTCAACTGGCATGGATTTGTACTGCGTAGAAGACGACGATCAGTGCCGCGGGTGACAGCGCTTTTGCGTGGACAGCTGAGAACAGGCAAGGGAACTGACAACGGGCGATTTTGCTCGCGGCTGGTACCCATCGGATGGATTTGTGCTATTTAGAAGATTATTATGAGCGGCAGTGCTGCGCGATGAAGCACTCGCGCTAGGCGAACTGCGAACAGACGACGGATGGTTTTGCTCGGTGTTTGTGCTCATCGGATCAGTGCTTACTTCTTAATATTCGTCATGCAAATTTTTTTGAAGACAGTGATCGCATGTGGAAGGCTGGCGGATATGTACTAGTCATTTTTAAACTTTTTATCTGTGCTTCCCCATTGGAACAGAATTTGGCAATATTATGTCAGTTAGGTCGTTCTTGTGTCTTCCCTGAACTGTAGGCGTCCATGCTTCCTCTCCTTCAGGGCACTGAACTGTTGGGGATGCAACTGCACACTTATTTGGGATTTCAAGCTTTTTGCTGTATGCCTCGCTTATGCGGCCCGCTCTCAGGTCGTTCGCAATTGGTGATGGTTTGTTATTCATTTTCACTTTCTCTTATTTATTCTTGGTTGACTGCCGGCAGCAGTTCTCCGCTCTCGGAACTGTTCCCAGGCACGGAACCCTACCCACAGACCTCCCTGCACCTCACTCACCAGTGTTCTTCGATATTTTTTTTTTGCTCTTGCCCCTACTTGCATTACCACTCGACAAATGTTTTGCTGTTTTTATTTGTGTGCAATTTGTTAAATGCACTATTAATTTTCGTATCATGCTCAGTTGTGACGTGAGATATCGGGCTCCTTGGTATTGAATGCATGTCTTTTGCATTCTCTCTTCTCATTTATGCAAGGTAAACTGGTCGACTGGGTGCTATGTTCAATTTAAGAATACATTAGACGCTGGTGCAAGGAACCCTAATAGTAATTAACTAAAGCCTGCGCATGCTATATTCGAATAGTTGGGCTCTTTTCATCATGCATAAAAATAAAGCGGTATTCCAGCCAGCTCATCTTTCAATGTGGTTATGACAGTCATGTAAATGTACTCAAAGAATGTGTATGGGTGTTTCACGTACAATCTCCTTATTTATTTTGTCATGGGCCACCTCATTGCTTTTTGTGTTCCTATATTAATACCTCATTTTAGTTTCTGAAGCAGTCGACAGTTTGTTTTGTTGTCATTCATGACATTGTCACTGGCACTGACAGCTGTTGGTCGGGACGTATTTATCTGCAGTTGCCAGCTGCCAGCATCTGCTGGGCCATGCGTGCTTCCTGCCTTCAGCTGTGCCATCCCTCCAAGCCATTCATGGTAATTATATTTTTCAGTTACGCATAACTTACCTGCCTGTTTTGAAAAATATTTTCAACATAGGCTCACTGCTGTGTTTAAAAATGCATGCAGAACTCTACATGCACTTTACAGCAGTACCTCAGCTTATTACATGAACATCAAATTTGTACGAAATATAGCCGCTCATGTAGCTCTTGACACTGCGCTGTTATTATAAAGTTGAGCCTGCTTCAGGTGCAGTGACTATTCCACACCTGTTGCCTTTTATGCATGTGTGTCCTCTAAAAGGGCCAAAATGTTCGTTTATCTTTTAAAAACGTTGTGCTGTACAATAATACTTTAATGGTATTTCTTGCTTGTACACTGAAATGTCAGTCAGTAAAGTAACATTGTATGATGACACCAAATCTTGCGTGGCATAGCATCCTTGCAGCGTACTTGGCAAGCTCCTGTCAGCGCAGATGTATTGCTGGTTTATTGCTGTGGCATGTGGTTATACTGTACAGTTTGTACCTCTACGTTCTTGAAAGTATCCTTGAAAAATTTTAAATTGGTTTTTGAGGAAAGGAGGTGACAGAGTAACTGTCTCGCATCTTGATAGGCACCTGAACCATGATGCAAGGGAAGGGATAAAGGAGGGAGTTAAAGAAGAAAAGAGGCGCCGTAGCAGAGGGCTGCAGAATAATTTTGGCCACCTGGGGATCTTTGTCCTGCACTGACATCAAACAGCACGCAGTTTAGCCTGTGTTCACTTGGGCCCGCATAAAAAAAAAACGAGCAGACCTTCATAGAACTAACATTTCATTGCACCAGCTACTTTGTAGTTTTTACTGCAGTGACCTGAAATCAACGGTTGTTTTCTTTGCACAGCCCACATACCCTGAACAAGATGTGATGATGCTAGACGAGGTGACCCTCTCTGCATAGCAGCAGGTTGGTTCAGGAAATGCGAAGACTCATGGAGAACCGCTCAGTTATATTTGATTTCATGTTATTATAGTATTAATGGTGAGTTGTAGTATAAGTGATGAATTCTTGCAAATGATTGAGGACACCAATACTCAGTGTGAAAATGAGAGCTAAATCAATACTTAATAATCAGGAAAGAGGCCTTTTTATGAAATGCAGTAAGGTACTGGAAGTCGAAACAGAATACACCTCGGCCAGGTCATGCGCAGGTATAGAGCATTTGAAAGAAATGGTTGGGAGAATAAGAAAGGGGTTTATTGCCTTAGGCATGCACTCAGAAGTTACGAGCAGCACCTAGTAGTATGCTCAAAAAGAAATTTTAAACTGCTTTGCCTTTGCTAAGCTGTCGGGAAAAGTGGGGTACTTTATAAAGGGCTTAAAATTGAGAACAGTGCGGTGAACCACTCAGGAAAATCATAGGGTTAATGATAAGAGATTGGGAGAGAACTGAGTTGGTTGGAAATAAATGCGAATTAAAATCTGAGCGGGAATCATAAATGGACATAGGCAGGACATACATTTTTTAAAGAAGCTGGCTATCCTTTTGGATAGTGGAGCGGTTACTCACAGCAGGAAATTGTGCTCTTCTTGCTTTCATTTTATGGACATATGCTTTGTGTCTTACATCTCTTGGCCTGCCATAGGCAGCATATGCTCATAATAAATTTTTACCTGTCTAATTATGTGGCATAGGGAGAATTGAACTACATAACCTCATCAATGCACACCCTCTCTGAAGTGAACTTTGTCAGCCCCGTCAGTCACCACATTGATGCATGTCACCCCAAATGGGAGCCGTCATGGTGGCTGAGTGGTTATTGTGCTTGGCTGCTGACCCGGAAGAGGCAGGTTCGATTCCAGCCAGTTTTGATTCCAGCTGTACTAGTCTCATTTCAATGGAGACGAAATGCTAGAGGCCCAGGTACCGTGTGATGTCAGCACACCTAAAGAATTTTCCAGTCCTCTACAATAGCGCCCTGTATAGCCTGCGCCGCTTTGTGGCATTAAACCCTTTAAGACCAAGTAAAGTAATGGATACATCATTTCCAAAAATTGTTTAAATTTATTATTTTCTAAACGTTAACAATTTTCTGCACCTGTTTTCCTTCGTCTTTCCCTCTTATTTCCTCCCTCATGCTGAGTAACAGGTCAGTGATTTTAAGTAAATATTTTGTTCATTTCATTAGCAAAGTTTCTCTGTCTCTCTCTATTGCTTTGCTTTTTGTATCTGCAGTATAGTATTATGCAGAAATATGTCAAGATTAGATCCAAGAGATATGGCCTAGATTTTAAGTTCTATAGTCAACCACACATTACTTATTACGCTATCAAGGCTTTTTTTTTGGCATGTGCTACCTGGTACAGAACTGATGTGGCCTACAGCGGTAAATATCGTTTGAATGTGCATAAATTGAATAGGAAGGCAAATTTCCCATTTGACTATGTAAATAGATTGGGCAATCATGTGCTCACAAAGCTCATAAACTTTTCTGTTTCCAAAACTTTCTGTAAAAGGCACTGACTCACTGAAATACACTACAGTTACTTTTGCCTAATCCCGATATTATTTACTGAAGATTGGTTTGAGGGAAAGTCCTCTGTGCTCGAATGAGTGCACGGCAGCTTGTCTTTGTCCAAAGTATTTGGAGAATAATGAATTTTGTTACCTGGCAGAGATAAAGCAAGGATAGCAGTGTTTTGTAATGTCCACAGGGCATTCTTCCAAAGCCCAGTATGCATGTAATTCCTTCATTTTGTGCAACATAAAATGTCTTCCCTTTACACTCATGGTTGAAACAAAATGCTGAATACTTCGCCACTCAAAAAATGAAGGCCATTGTGCTGCTCTACAAAATATCAGGCTGCAGCGGTTGTTGCGAGGCAAATTCACCAGGTTGTCATCATCATCAGTCTAACACCCAATGCAGGGCAGAGGCCTCTCCCATGTCTCTCCAATTAACCCTGTCCTTCGCCAGTTGTGGCCACCGTGTCCCCACAAACTTCTTAATCTCATCCGCCCGCCTAACTTTCTGCTGCCCCCTGCTACGTTTGCCTTCTCTTGGAATCCACTCTATCACTCTTAAGGACCACTGGTTATCTTGCCTTTGCATTACATCTCCTGCCCAAGCCCATTTCTTCCAAATAACCCACGTTTTTTTCAAACCTATTTGTCAGGCTCCGCGTTTTTTTCTCACCTATTCGTCAAGCTGCAAGCCACTTGCACGCTCTACAAACCTATTTAAAGTACATTATCCAGCATTGTTGGCATGGAGTGTGTAGTGCTAAAACAAAAAATAATACAATAGCTGATGATCTGCTAGAGCAACAGAATTCCAAGAGTTTGAGAAGGGCAGTGGGAGAACTAGCAAGGCGGGATAGCTAAATTCGACAAGCAGTGGACAGGGATCCTGCAACTTGTAGAGGACAGGCAAATTGGAGACTTGTGGAAGGGGCTGTAGTCTTGAGTGTGCCTAGCTGGCCTTGTGATGCATTGTATAGGGCCCTTTGTTTTTGAGTAAAACTGGTTTCTCCTGATTGTTGCATTCCAGAAAGATTCATCAAGATTGGGTTAAACCCAAGTTTCGCGTGCAAATGTGCCTGTAAGAAAGTGTAGAAGATTGATAATGCATGAAGCTAAAGAACCACTGGAGAGTAGTGGATACGTCTCGTATTTCTTCGTAGCTATATTGTTTAAACAGTGCTGGCTATTTTAATTCCTTTTTAATGCTTATTGCTCGTCGAGTTGCATAAAATTTTAGGATAAATTGAAAACTGCAGGTAGGTTTAATTACAATAATTATACCCGTATTTCTGAAGCTCTCTTCGAAGAGAGGTCCACATTTTGTGTGCATGCTTTGAATTTGATTATTTTCACACTGCAAAATGGAGGACAGGTCTGCTGTGAGAGGTTTTTTGCAATGAAGCGAGAGCAAGTGGTGCGGAATGCTTGTTACTGTGTCGCCCTGCCAATATTTCTAGAACCCCTGGGACCACTGAGCTTGTGAGTATCTATGACTCAAAAGCTCGGAGCTGATTGCCCGTTCCGTGGTTGTCTGTATTAAGCGGTGCAAGGCCAAGGGCTCATAGCTAACAAGCATATGACACCATAAAACTAGATGCAGTCAGGCTGGGACTGTGCAGTATGTCAGTGTTAATGAGGTCGTGATAAACGAGGTTTACTCTGCGAAGCTAGTGTGAAATAATAATTGTTCTTATGGAAAATATCGTTTTTTCTTAGTCATTGCAGCAATACAAGCATATCAAATCTGATATCTCTCACTCATCCCTCTATGTTTCAGTTTCAAGGGACCAAGATTTGCGTGGAAGTCGTGCAAGCCACAAAGTTGTGTGCGGCTTGAGCCAGCAACCAGGAGCAGGCTGGGAATTTGCGAATTGCCAGTGGTATTCGTTCAGTCAAGCAGGCTTTACTGTAAGTACAGTGTTTTCGCCATAGCATTTCTTTGAAAAGTACGCATTGAGCTTGAATAGGACAAGCTGTCGGTCTAGTTGGTCTGATCCTTTGTGGTTGACAGAGCTTAGAAACACAGACTGGGGTCAGAAAGAAAAAATATGAGGGCACAGGTGCTGACTACAGATTTATTCCAGAATCACCGAAACACTGCATATATAACCAAAACACAGGCGCCAACAGGTGGCAATTTTATGCACTCGTGGCAACAATAAGTGATATGGCCAATAGTGGGAAAACAACACAAACTAGAAACAGAAACCAAGACTTAGAGCAGGGAAGGATGAAACCATAATAAGGTTAAAGGAATAGTTTTAAGCAAGTCATTTTTAAGACCACCAGCACGTGAAACAGTGGAACGGTTTGACCAAAATTTTCAAGTACTGGTCTGATAACATGGAACTAAGACACTACACGCAAACACAGATCAAGGGCAGTGAAATAAAAGTAAAATGGCAAGAAAAAACATGCGGTGAAAAGAAAATGGTGATTGGGCAAGCAAACAAGAATTGGTCTACAAAGGTGAAGTGAGCTAAAAAACTGAACGAATAAAAGGGGAATAAATGCACATTAGCAACAAAGGTGAAGCCAACAATTAACATGGCTACAGGAGGAAGATGAGCTACTGAAAAAACGAGAGAGATAAAATATCAATATGAAATTCAATTAGGATTAAAGATAAAAGCAAACAAAAATTCGAAAATAGAGGAGTTGGCAGAAAAGTCAAGGCATGCAAGATGTTTTTAAAACCAGGGCTAGGTCAAACATCCTGAAGAAAGGCAATCTTTTTTTCTGAGGGTGTTCTTGCCCATTAATCCTCGAGCCTCAAAATCCCGGCGGCTCCCACCAGTTCGTCTTGTCGGCTTATTCTGGTGCTTTTTTAACACAATGGCACTTTTTCGAACATGGGTGGCATGGGTTTTTTCGGTCACAGTTTTGGCAATGGACTTGCAGATTTAGGACGTGCTTGTAGGCCAGTTGGTTGGAAATCGTTAGAAAAACCGCAAAACAGGATGGGACAAAGGCAGGCAAAACACAAGGCGGTACGACAACTGAACATTTATTGAAGAAATGAGTGCTCATATGGATCAGTTGCGCATGTAATCTGCAAACAATCATTGCAAAAACAACCTAGGGAGGGAAACAAATTCTAATACTTTCTGAAAAATGGACACAGAAGGCATGCTATCCCACCTATCTGGCTTCGACCTCAGGATGGCAACAGCCTTGAGAATTTCTTTCCAACTGGCCCTTTATTCATCCAATAATAATGTGCAGTTCAGTTTAGGTTAACAGTCTTTACAACTGGGACAGTGGACAGGCAGGCAAGGTTGTCCGGGCCTACCCAAGGAATGCTAATACTCTTGCAAGGGAGTGTTTCACCATCTACCAATTTGGCCGGTATAAAATCGACCACCGCTGAGAGGAATCGTGTACACCACCCCCGTTGCACATGGCATGAGGCATTCAAAAAGTACCGCCAACGGGCATGTTGTACGAGATTCCCCTCAGCTGTGCCCAGTTTTATATCGTCGAAAGTGGTAGATGTTTACACATTTGTTTGCAAGAGTATGCGTGTTTCTTGAGTAGACCCGAAGGCATTTGCCGTCCCACTCACTGTCTCATTGTAGACTGCTATCCCAAACTGAACTGCACACAGATTATTGGATGAAGAAAGGAGCAGTTGGAAAGAGAAATTGTCGAGGCTGTTGCCATCTTGATGTCAGAGCCAGATAAGTGTGTCAGCACGCCTACGGTGTTCATTTTTCAGGAAAATTAGCGTTTCTGTCTGTGTTTTCCCCGGTTGTTTTTGTTTCGTTTTTGAGCAGGTGATTGTCATATTTGCTCAGCTCTATGGTTGCCATTGAATTTTTTTGCCTCTTTACGATTGTTTGCAGATTACACATGTGACTTGTCTATATAAGCACTGCTGTTCAATAAATTTTCAGTTGTCAGTACGGCCTTGTGTTGTCACCTGCCTCTGTGTGATAGTTTTGTGGTTTTGCTCATTCCGACTGGCAGATTCCCGAGAAATGTACCCGATAAATCAATCTTATGCTCCCTTATCCTTTCATTGATGCCAATGTATACCTTGCCGCAAGACAAAAGGATTGATTAAATGCCCTCCGCGCATGGCGCTAAGGGTTTTCTGTGCTACGTGGTGCAGCGTCTTTTTTTTTTATTTAGGATTCCGCAACTGCAATAGGTGCTAGGGGGTCAGAAAAGGCATTGTCTACTCCTGCTTTCTCTCCGATTTTCTTAAGGTTCTGTGAAATTTACCTTTAGAAAATTCGAGAGTAGAGTAGATGCTTTTTTGCTGCCGCCCCCCCCCCCCATCACCTATCACACCTCTCTAGGATCGTCAATGAAAAAGAAAAAAGAAACAGGCTGCACTGCATTGCACAGAAACCCTTAGTGGCATGCACAAGAAGTGCTTTCTCAATCCCTTTTTCTTGCTGCAAGGTATACATTGGCATCAATGGAAGGCTAAGAGAGCATTACACTGATTTATCGGGTACATCTCTTAGGTACCTGCAAGTCCACTGCTGATAATGGGACGCAAAAAAGCCATGCTGCCCAAAGTTCGAGAAAGCCACTGTGTTAATAGAGCCCCGTAATAAGCTGACGCAATGCAATGGTGGAAGCCGCAGAGATTTTCAGGCTCCGGGGTGAATGTAAAGAACACGCTTGGTTTCACTCGGAGGATTGCCTTTCTTTGTGGATGTACTTGATCTAGCCCTGGTTCTACATGTGTGTTACATGCCTTGCCTCTTCCGCCAACTTCCCTCTTTTAGTGTTTTTCCTTGATTTTTTCACTTTTCCTTGATTTTGAATTTCACTTTTTTATATTTTATCTCTCGGCTTCACTGTACGTCATCTTCCACTTTTAACCATCTTAATTGTTGGCTTCACCTTTGTGGCTCATGCGCGTTTTTATTCCCTTTTTATCCTTTTAATTTTTAGCACACTTCACCTTCGCTTGTTGCTCAATTCTCGTTTGCTTACCCAATCGCCATTTTGCTTCTATTGCGTGTTTTTTCTTGGCATTTCTCCTTCATTTTTTTTTCACTGCGCTTGGTCTGTGTTTGTGTATAAGGTTTTTTAGTTCCATTTTATCAGAGCAGTTCTTAAATATTCTTTTGGTCAAACCTATCCACTGTTGGCAGTCTTTTAAAAATGACTTGCTTATAAATTTTTCTCTCACCTTGTTCTGGTTTTATCCTGTGCTGTGTCCTCTGGTTTTTGCTTCTAGCTTTTGTTGTTTTTCCACTACTTCTCATACCACTTCTTGTTACCACGAGTGCATAAATCGCTGCGTGTTGGTGCCTGTGGTGTGGGTATTTATGCAGTATGTCGGCAGTTCTGGGAAAAGTTTTAAGTTCAGTGCCTGTGCCATCATCTTTTTTGTTTCTGTCCCTTGTCTGTATGTCTGAGTGCTGTCAACCACAATCGGTGCATTGAGCTGACTGCTCTGCAGCTACCCATGTGTATGCAATGAAGTGGCTTCAAGAATAATGTGCACAAAAAAATTGATTGCTTAAAATTTCTGGCTTGTTTTTTACAAAAACATTTGGCATTTAAAGGGCTAAGAGTGCTCTGAAAATAAAAAAATTATGTGCTTTTTGGGGCCTTTCCTCAAATTTCACATCACCTTGTAGCGTGATGCAAGACGTTCAAGTTGTTACCCACAGCCGCGGTGGCTCAGTGGCTATGGTGCTCGGCTGCTGGCCCGAAAGACGTGGGTTCGATCCCGGCCGCGGCGGCTGAATTTCTTTGGAGGAGAAATTCGAGGCCCGTGTACTGTGCGATGTCAGTGCACGTTAAAGAACCCCAGGTGGTCGAAATTTCCGGAGCCCTCCACAACGGCGTCTCTCATAGCCTTAGTCGCTTTGGGACGTTAAACCCCATAAACCAAACCAAACAGTTTACTTTTTTGTTGCCCACTTATTGGCTGCCACCTTCTTTGGGAGGCAGTGGCATGGGGTTTGGGAGACAATCTGATTCCTGTGTGTTGGCTGAAGCTGTCTAAGCTTTTGGATGTGGGGAGCAGGTTCACGGTGCCAACTATTGGCTGTAACTACAGTTTGGCCATGACTGTTAGTCCTTTTCTGTGATGCAGTGTCATTTTTGTAATGCATAATTTGATGATGGAGAAGTCTCAGGGGTTGCGGTGCTCAGCTGTTGACTTCAAAGACACAGGATCGATCCTGGCCGCGGCAGTCGCATTCTGATGGAGACAAAATGCTGGAAGCTTGTGTACTGTGCGATGTCAGTGCACGTGAAAGAACCCCATGTGGATGAAATTATCAGAGCCCTTCACTATGAGATCCCTCATAGCCTGAGTCACTTGGGACATTAAACCCCATAAATCCAAACCCATTTTGGTATTTCTCAGCTTCGCCGCTGGCCTCTGCAGGCCAGCGAAACCTCCCACAAGTTGACGAACGGCAGTTTTTACACCATTCGTAAATGCCTACATAGACGCTACATCATTGGTGGCAAAGGTTGCCAGATGTGCAAGCGTTTCCGGTAGTTTTTCTCTGTTGCTTTCGTCAGGCAGCTTGCAAAAGATGTTTTACTAGGCTAATAAACGGTGAGGTTCTTTGTGTTCTTAAGGTGGTGCAGCGTTATAAAACAGACACTTAATAGCCATGCCATGCTTTTTTGTAGCCAAAGGCAATTTTTCGCCTTATTCTCATCATCATTTGCCTTTCATGCTTCCTCGAGGGATGGCAGTTGGAAGAAGGTCTCTAGAGCAGCTCCTTGTCTGAAGTAATGCCGAGTGGCATTCTTCAATCCTAACTGCTCATCAAATGGAAGAGCAGTTGTTTTCTCCACTCCACAGAGTGGAGACGGAGTATCGAGTTGAGGCGCACTTCTGAATTCGGCGGTTAGCCTTTCATAGGCAGCAGATATGCGCAATAAACTTTATTTGCTGTTAATCTTCCAGTTAAACACTAAATCCTCCTCATTCCTCATCAGTGCACACACTGTGTAAAGAACTTTGTCACTCCATTTGTCACCACTTTGATGTATGCCATCCCTAATTCAGGGGCTGTATAATTTTTGAAATTTTGTTGAAATTGCTTGAAAACCTTTGCAATTTCCTGCACCTCTCTTTTTCCCCCAAGTCCCAAACCTACGCAGAGTGCAAGTGGTTTTTTAAACTCCAGCTAAATTTTGTTATTCATCAAAGGGCTTTTCTCTCTACTGCTTTGCTGGGTGTATCTGAAGTATAATATTATGCACCAGTGTGTGAAGCTTTGCTCCCAGAGCTATTAGCCCGAGGTAGTAATTTTAGAGCATTGCGTTGCGTTCTCAGCCTGGTTGCGTTTTGAGCCTGAGTTGTGCTGATTCCACGGATAGAACCCAAGTTGGCAGCCTCCAATGCAGCAGTGTATCCCAGTAGTTGCCATGGGAGCCGAGGTGGTTAGATAATGGAATAAAATAGCAGGTGGCAGTGTGATGCTCGAGCACCACAGCTCGAAACTAAACTATATCGATCAGTATATGTATATCTGTCTGGCAGGCATTAAAGTCTGGCTGCTTAGTCACGACATTCCTCTAAAATTTGTGGGTGAACTGTTTTGCATGAATGTACCAGATGGTGTCATACGATTCAGCCTGTCGTGCAGCATAAACTTACTAGTTAATTAGAGCCTTTCTTGCAGCACGGATTCGAACTGACAACCTATGTTAGGTGTATTAATGCTCATTATTCGATCTGCTCATTTTTTTATATTCAACCACACTAACATTACTTATTACCCCATCTGTGCAGATTTCTTCTGGCACTATTTGAAGCTGAAGGGTTGCTCGGCTGAGGATCTCCAAAAGCGCCACAAGAAGGTGACGCGCTACCTGGCACAGAAGTGCTGTGGCCTGCGGCGGTAAATATCTGTTCAAGCCAATAGTCTCTTGTTATATGCATGAATAGATTGGGTAAGCTCATGTGCTTACAAAACTCGTAACTTGACTGTATTTCCTAACTGTCTGTATGGTACACTTAGGCACTGGAATAACCTGCAAATCTCACTGGAATTTGCCTACTATAGTGAGATACTGCTTTACCCAAGTTCTGCTTAAGGATAGTCTGCTACTCAGGTGACGCACAGAAGATTATATTTATGAACCAGACTGTTAACAGCACTTCTGGACCACATTAGCAGACTGTTCTGAGACCGCACGCAGCCAGGCTTTTCAGCGTGGAAGAGGCGGCTTTAGACAAGGCAGGCGAGCGCTCTGTTCCTGCACATTAAGTAGATGTCGGATGAATCTCGAAAAAATATGAACGACGCGCCAGGAATATGACTACTACAACCCTTCGGAGATGTGCAGTGCACAGTATACGGCCATGCCAGCGACATGTCTTTCTGTTCAAACTTTCTCTAAAACCGCTGTCACTTCGCAGAAGCAGGTAGCAGTATCTGTACTAAGAATTTGTATCTTAAAGGAAAAAAGAAAGCGCAATGTCCACCTTTGGCACGATTTCTGCAGTGATGTGCGTTCTGCCGACTGACAGTACACCGCTTGCTTGGTGTTGTAGGCCTAACATGTGCTTTACTCAAGGTGTAGCGAGAAGCGCTTTTGAACTAGCCACCAGCGATCACAGAAATGTCTACTCTGTTTACCGCCTCTACAATAACTTTATGGTGGTATGAACGTGCAGTTTTTATTCCCGCAACGTCTTCGTAAGTGAAGCGCGCGGAAAAACGGGCCAGGCGGACCGCCTCGCACTGATAGATGCGGGTTGCATGCACGGACTCATTCTGAGCCGTTGGCAGAACCGTCATTACAGGCCATGATGCACTTGGTCACACGTTGCATGCACGTCTGCATCTTGATTTCTATCTGGAAACAGCTTGGTTGACGTCACTTCTGTCAGTAAAGTGCCCTGCATGCCAATGTCTCTCCCATTCCGGACGGTTCCCGCCAGCCATCGTATGAAGCGGCGTGTGCATAGTATTGAAGAAGCGTAGCTTGTTGGGCCAGTTGGTGCATGGTATGTAGAAAACCAGCGAAAAGGACGCATTCACAAGGAGGAGAAGTACACAGGACAACGCTGGAAACACAACTGAAAATTCTTTACTTCCCCAACATCAGAACAGGCCGCACATGCGCGAGAGCACCACAAATGCTATCAAAACTCAAAACTGATTAAGCGAGCGAAGAAACATGTGGCAATCTATGTCCCATTCATGAAAGTGTACTCTTTTGCCGTGAACTTGACAGAGCTGTCGCTGACGCAATCAGTCCCTAACTGCTTGATTTTAAAAGCTTCTAAGATTTCTCGTTTTATCTGTGTTTTGCCGCGGCCGATGATTTTGACATTATGGAACAGAGGGGTGCAGTGGTTGCAGTGTCTTGGAAGATTTGCTGTGTTGCCTGGCTGCAGCGAAGTGCGGTGCTGCCTCATACGGTCGTTGATGCATTGACCCGTTTGACCTATGTAGGCCTTACCACAGGACAGTGGGAGCGAGTAAACAACATTGGTTGTGCATCTGGTGAACATGCTCTGGTTTTTGACATTAAATTTCTTTTCCGTGCTAATTTTTGAGATACGTGAACAAAGCGACGAGTTTGGTGGGCGCAGAATAGACTACCTTAACATCGTATTTCATGGCTACCTTTTTAACGTTATGTGAGACTTTATGCAGGTATGGCATTACAGCAAGTCTGGATTCTTCACTAGGCGTTTCATCTCTTTTGTACTGTGACTTAAATTTACTGGTCAAGGTCTAAGCAATAGAAATGAGGACGTCCTCAGGGTAGCCCGCTGACCTCAAGCGGTCAAGTTGCACTAAGAAACTCTTTTGCATGCTGTGTGCACAAGACCTGCGCAGAGCATTACCGAGGCAAAGGTTGGCAATGCCTCTCTTCACAAGTTTGGAATGTGAGGAGGAGTAGGGCAGCAGGCTTTTCTTGGTCCGAGGAGAGTAGCTCCAGCAAGCATGGCTTTCATCAGAGAAGGTGAGAGTCAAATCTAAAAACCTAATTGAGTCATCAAGGGGTACCGTATTTACCCAATTCCAACGCGCACCTTTTTTCGGGGAAAATACGTCTCAAAATCGCATGCGCGTTGGATTCGAGTGCAAACCGAAACTGCCCCATAGCTGCCCATCGTCATCGCCATTATACGATGTGGGAGCTCACTAACTGCTGGAAACATGGGAGCACGTTTGCTCGTCGTTTTCTGCGTCGCAGGAGCCGTTTTCAACCGGTGTGGCGCTTGTCATTGGTCGCGTGCTCAGCGACCACGGACCGCGTTCACGACGACGGTATCCCGTGCACTGCCGCGGGCGGACGCCTCATCACTGCCGTTGCACGATCAAGATACGCGGATCGAAGAATATGTTGATGAAACAACGGTTGTCGGGAACGCGTCATTTCGGCGGTAAAGTTCCAAAAACGATGAGACTCCTTTCTGTTTTGCGGCCGACTCTCTGACAGAGATTACATCGTCCGCAGGCGGGGCACGCCGCGCCGCTGACGAGGTCGTGCATCATGCCGATCTCACAGATAACAGCGCTCCCGCGCCCGTTTTTACAGTCGAAGATCTTTATCTTTCGCTCAGACGCACTGACGAAGTCATGGATGCTCCGCAAGAAGCATCGCCGTTGCCGCAGTTACGCCTAGCAGCAGACGAACCTCCCGTAACCGGAGCTCTCCGCTTGCGCTTGGGGCGTCTTCCTTTATACTGATGCTTTGTCAGGAAATTGCATGAGCGAAAATCTCGTTTCTCAGTCACATCCATAGCGGAGATAGGAGAAAAACCCGGGCAGAAGCGTTGGTTCACGTCTCGGTGGCGGCAGAACGAAGAAAGAGCGTCTGCGCCCGACCGTGCGGTGGAATGCTCGTAGCCAATGGAACGGCTCCGATCGTACCACGTGATTTGAAGGGCCAGTCGCGACGCTCGACTCGGGCGGGAAACGATCTTTTTTTTCGTATTTTTATCAAGAATGCGCCGCTGCCGAAGTGGCTTCTCGTAGACGATGGGTAGGCCTACTTCCCCGCGAATATTCAAGAGCGGGCGACGCCGTGGAGCGAAATGCCGCGTTCCCGAAATTCGGTCAAATTCGCACTTTCGCGAGCCACCGCGAGTGCTTTAATAGTATTTTTTTACTAACTTCCCATTGATTATCGGCTTTGATTTTTTTACACATAAAAGAAGAGGCTTGGGGGAATACAAGACGCAAGAAAATACAAAATCGACTTTATCGAAAAAAATCGCGGTTTTTTCACCCGCATCTCCCCTTAAAATATAAAAACGGTTGCAAATTATTTTCATTCGTGGAAGTCACATGCACGTTAGAAGCGGGGCTTGTAGTTTTTTTTTTTTCATTACCAATATCGGGCGCGCGTTAGAATCGGGGCTTGAAAATTTTTTTTTTTTGGTGGCGTAAATTTGGGTGCGCGTTGGAATCGGGGGCGCGTTGGAATTGGGTAAATACGGTACTTCATGAGTAAAACTCAAGTCAGGACAGGTATCGGTAAAGAAGGTCAAAATGTCATTTGCGGCCGCTTCGACACTGTCACGGGAAGTTAGTTTCAAGAAAATTAAGAAATCGTCTACATACCTAAAATGCTGACCAGCGGTAGTATGGAGTACAAAAGGACCCTAATACAACAGGTCCGCAGGGCAGCTCAAGCCAGTGGAGCTCTGGAATGAGGACCCTGCCCATAAGCTGACACAACTCCCCTTCTCTTTAATAAAGTTTTTCTCCTCCATTCCTTGATGACTCGTCCTCTGCTTCGCGCCCAACACCTGTCGTTTTCCATCAAAAAATACTGAGGCCTGGCACAGAAGAGAAAACTGGGTGTTTATAATTGTTGACAAAGCAGTTTTCAGTTCGTGAGATCACTAATTCCGGGACGGACGCTCACCAAAGAAACAGGCCGGTTAAAAAATTATTACAGCAAGAGCAGTGTGGAGAACATACTACAGCAGGGAGCTAGTCACGGCGGCCTCTTGTTTCGATTTTTTTTCTGGTTAAGCATCAAGAAAGAGTTTTCTTCCACCTTTTGAAGATGAGAAGAGCGAAATTATGTAGTGCAATATTGGGATTGTTTTCCATGCGGAATAAATAAAAATTATTACTGTTCATTTCATGCATTTTTCCGAACGAAAGATATGAAAATAGCTTTTGTCTTGTGCGAAAAATGCTGCTATGTGTGCGTGGAAAAGTACCAGGTGGGAAGGGTCCTAGATACGCAGGTGAAGCTACACTAAGGCGCGCACATCCTACAAGACATACAATATCTGGCATTAACTAATTTTGGGAATGGAAATGTCGATGAGAAATACCAATTGCTTGTTCTGCCCATTTGCTTGTTCTGTACGGCGGGATTTAAAGCACTGGTAGCCGTCAGAAACGTAGCACCGATTTCTGGTTTCGAAGCTCGTAGTTGCTGCCTCGTAGTCTGCCGGGCGGCTACACTTCTCGTCTTCTTTTATGTCTGCGGGTTCGGCCCAACTTCTTTACTGCAATCCCCCCCCCACCCCCCCTTCAGGAAAGGGTAAGCCATCCTGGCAACTCAGGGCGACGAAATGATGGCGGGATCATAGTATGGCTTCAAGCGGTCGACGTGAACGATCTCACGGCCACGGCTGCGAAGGTCGCTGGAGTGAGCTAAAGGTTCAATGAGGTAGTTAGCACTGGAAGTCTGTATGATGACACGTTAGGCCCTCTGATATTTCGCAACCAGCTTGCTGGACAGGCCCTGTGGTGCCGAAGGGACCCACAGCCAGACGCGATCACCAGGAAGAAAGGTATGGGCGGAGGGACTATTGTCACTATTGTCGACGCGGGCTTTCTTGTGGCACTGATATTCAGATGTCAGGGAACGGGCCAGCTGGCGGCACTCTTCAGCGTGCCAGGCAGCTTCGGAAACCGACGTGTACTCCGAAATGTCCGGTCGGTAGGGCAGAATGGTGTCTAGCGGAGGCGAAGGCTCGCGACCCTACAGGAGAAAGAATGGAGAGAATCCGTTGGTTGCTTGGACAGCGGTGTTGTAGGCATAGGTAAGAAATGGCACAATCCGGTCCCAATTGGAGTGATCGGAGGCGATGTACATGGACAGCATATCGCCCAGTGTACGATTGAAGCGTTCGGTGAGCCCATTGGTTTGAGGGTGGTAAGCGGTTGTGGTCGGGTGAACTGGTGACATTCATGGAGGAGCGCTGCAACAACTTCAGATCAGAACGATTTGCCTCAATCGCTTATAAGCTCACGAGGGGCGCCATGCCTCAAAATGAAGTGGCGAAGAAGAAAGGAGGCGACATCAGTTGAGGTGGCGGCCGGAAGTGCTGCAGTTTCCGCGTATCGAGTGAGGTGATCGACGGCCACGATTATCCAGCGATTCGCCGCTGGCGTGTGCGGCAGCAGCCCATACAGATCAATGCCAAGACGATCAAATGGTCGGTCTAGGCAAGAAAGAGACTGGAGGGGAGCATGAGAATGTGGGGTAGGAGGCTAGCGATGCTGGCAATCGGTACACGAGCGCACATGCCTTACGACGAAGGTATACATGCCGCGCCAGTAGAAGCGCTGTCGCAACCGTTCATAAGTATTCAACACACCCGCATGGCCACACTGGAGGTCGTTGTGGTAACAAGCGCAGACAGCACTACGGAGATGGCGAGGTACGACAAGCAGCCACCTACGGCCGTCTGGCATGTAATTGAGTTTGAAGACGTCGTCACGAAGAGCGAGGGCGACGAGTTGGTGAGGAGTGCGGTGAGTGACGCCGGCCAGGGGTTTTTGCGTTGGTCTGCAGGCATGTCGTCAACGGACAGGGAAGACGAGACGGAGCTGGAGGTAGACGGCAACCGGACGTCGGGGGGCACCGGAGAGCGGGATAAATCGTCGGCATCAGTGTGCTTACGCCCAGTGTGGTAGACGACGCGGATATCATATTCTTGCAGTCGAAGCGACCATCGGGCGAGACGACCGGTGCGGTCTTTCAGTGAAGATAACCAGCACAGAGGATGGTGGTCCATACAAGTACGGCCGAAATTCCTGAAGTGCCCAGACGATGGCCAAACATTCCTTTTCGGTGACGGAATTATTGATCTCGGTCTTGGTTAGAGTCCGACTGGCGTACGCCACGACGTATTGTTCAGCGCGAGATTTGCGTCGGGCCAGAACAGCGCCGAGCCCGGCATGACGGGCGTCGGCGTGAACTTCGGTAGGCGCAGCCGGGTCAAAGTGGCGTAAAATGGGAGGCGAGGTAAGTATGGTGCGCCGTTTCATGAACGCACTATCGCAAGAGGGCGACCAGACAGAAAGGTCGGTGTGGCCACCAAGAAGTTGCGTCAATGGGCAATGGCGGCCGCAAAGTTTCGGACGATGCGCCGAAAGTAAGAACACAAACCAATAAAGCTGCAGAGTATTGAAGTCGGTTTCGGGAACGCAGCGACAGCTCGGAGTTTGGCTGGGTCAGGAAGGATGCCATCTTTTGACACGGAATGCCCTAAAATGGTGAGTGGGCGGGCGGCCAAATGGCACTTCTTCAGATTGAGCTGCAGACCGGTGTCAGTCAGGCACTTCAAGACCGCCTCAAGGCGAGTGAGGTGGGTAGCGAAGTCGGAGGAAAACACCACAATGTCATCCAAGTAGCAAAGATATGTGTGCCACTTCAAACCCCGAGCGATAGGGTCCACCATGCGTTCAAAGGTGGCGGGCGCGTTACATAGGCCGAACGGCATTACGTTGAACTTGTAGAACCCATACGGAGTGACGAAAGCTGTCTTGGCCCGATCACCCTCCGCCATGGGGTCTTGCCAGCAGCCAGACCGTAGATCGAGAGAGGAGAAAAATTCGGCGCCATGCAGACAGTCAAGCGAGTCATCTATGCGTGGCAGGGGGTAGACGTCTTCGAGTGTGATTGCATTCAAACGTTGGTAATCGACACAGAACCGAAACATATCCGTCTTTTTTTAAACTAAGACGACCGGCGAAGCCCGTTGGCTGTTGGAAGGCTGAATCACGCCTCTTCGGAGCATGTCATTGACTTGCTCATCATTAATGCGGTGCTCTGAGGCGGAGACATGGTAGGGATGTTGGCGTAATGGCGCATCCTCACCAGTGAAGATGCGATGAGCCACTGTTGAGGTTCGGCCCAACGATGGTTGCTGGGCGTTAAAATAAGTGCGGAATCTGTGCAGGAAGTCGAGGAGCTGGGCGCGTTGATTAGGCGAAAGGCCGTTGTGAACGGCGGCGGTAAAGGCAGCCGGTAGTGATGAGGCAGGCAAGGAACGATCGGGCTGATGGCATTGAGGCTGTCGAGGGGGGGGGGGGGGGGAGAAGCGGGGCCGGAGCTGGTGCTGCCGGTGGCAGTAATCGAGGTGTGGAGCCGATGGTTGCGGAGCGCCAGGGTGGACAGAGAAGATCGAACCCGCGACCTCCACCAAGTGTACGGCGGGATTTAAAGCACTGGTATCCGTCAGAAACGCAGCACCGATGTTCTGATTTCGAGGCTCGTAGTTGTTGCCTCGTAGTCTGCCGGGTGGCTACACTCCGCGTCTTCTTTTACGTCTACGGGTTCGGCGCAACTTCTCTACAGGTCAAACAAATTACCGAAGTTATCTCGGAAACATATTACCATTATTAGACTCCTGCCATTGCCTCGTTACCCTGAGAGCTTATGACGGAATTGGGCATTCATTTTATTTCATTCATTTTATTTGTTTTTCACAACATGACGTACACATTGGGAAAGGGGCCAAGAAGAAAAGCCGTTCCTTTACGGCTTGAAAAAAATCTTGGTCCCCTACATCGACGGCAACGAAGCAACACAGTCCAGAAACAAATGCAGAGAACAAAATGTACAGACATATACAGAAACAAACAGAATTATAACTTGACATTTTGATGAATGATATGGCGACAAGATCATGTAACGGTCGGGGAATAATGACAGTTATAATGAAACAGTAAAGAAATATCTCTACAAATTGTTTTGTTTATGAAATGCGTGGTGTGTATAGGGCCATGCAAATTAATAAAACAACGCCTTCAGGTTCCGTAAATTTATGTTATAAAGTATCTGTTCCTGCTTTAATATGCTCATTTAGTAATCGAGGCAGGTTATTCCTAAGACTGAAACCCATAGTTCGTACGGCATTTTAACGCTTTCCAACGGTGTGTTGTCCTCGTATTATAGGCCGCGTTGCCTATTTATTCTAAGTTCGATATGTCCAAAAACAGCCTCTGATTTTCCTTGATGCTGAGCTTATATTCGCGTAGGAGTTTGTAATGACACCTTTTAGTTATTGGAATGACCTTAAGATTTCTGAAGATAAGTTTACTTAAGTGAAAGCTAGGCAAATTATTATTGATCCGTAAAATCTTTTTTTGCATCCTTAAAAGACTAATGAGGATTTTCTCTCCATAATGCTAATCCGGTGCGTGTTCCACAAAGAAGCATTAGCTGTGCACTTTTGTCACAATTTCACAAAGCACTGTACGCATTAAAACGCTTTAAAATCACCACTGCGGCACTTGTTTCATGCAGACGGTCCACGTACGCGAACTCCAGCTCTATGCATCTTTTAGCGTGCATTACCGGGCGAAATCAAAAAACCGTTTAGCGCTAGACAGGGCTCAATTAGCTCCTCTGTACGCTCGTCTGAAGGTTGATCTAAGTATGTTCACGGTATACATGCAGTTAGAAATACAATTTGTCTAAGCACTGATGCACGACCACTGTTTCTGCACCTGTTTCATACAGGCAACACGTTTTGACACTGATTGATAAACAATGAAAACTGACATTATGGTCACAGCCAGAGTTGAGAGCCAATACCGGCGATTTATGGACTTAGCATCAATATCGAATAAAGGTCAGCTAAATAAAAACTATAAACTATAAAAGAAAACGCACGCGAGCATGGTTACTTCGCCTCTTGTTCCTCCGTTTTCCTATCCCAGTAGCAGACGACAGCACTCAACGGGAAGCGAGACTTTTGCAGCGCTAACCTCGTGACCTCCAGAGGGGCTACTTTAAGCCGCTGGCCAGGATGGGAAGCTGCAAAACTGGTTCAGTTCTATTATCATTGGGCTGGGCGCTGTCCAAAATTCCTGGTTAAGGAATGATTCCTGCTTCACGTGATATTACTTGCCGTTCCTCAGCAAAAGCCGGCGAGCCAAACGCACCTCCAAGGCTACACGATCACCGCCGACTGTGTGCTCAGGATATACAGTGTGCTTTCTCCCATGTTCATCCTTGACTGTTTCTTGAAACCGGAAGTGGACTTCCTTTAGGTAGTACTTTGGATCGTAGAATTCAATCGTGTTCAATGACCCCGCCAAAGGCGTTAGCTCAGCTTATCCTCAAGCGTCCCCGAACGCTAATGGCTCGTTGCAAAACTACGGGCCAGTAGCAGGTCTTCGTATTCAACTGGGACGGTGCTATGAACCTTCAAAACATTTTCTTTACACTTGATGGGGTTGCTCGTAGGTACCACGAGAACTGCGAAATCTTCCTGACGAGATGAGACACATTTAAGAATGAGCTCCTGAGGACTCAATATGAGGCCGAGGACTCAGGTTGAGGCATGAGACTCGGGCATTCTGAGGAATGGCGCTGAGGAGCCTGTTCTTCAAGAAAAGCGCTAGCTGTAACAATAAGATCCGAACGAAGAAGTCGGAGCATACGTTGAAGAAATGGGGCGCCCGTTTCATCGGGACCATCCAGAAATAACATAGGCAAAGAAGCAGGGCAATTGCGTAGCCATAAATATTTCTTGGGGGGTATACGCCGGTTGTTAAAAAAGAAAGAGCCGGCGCGCAAACAATATATTGGTCATTTTTCATCTTTAATAAAGCCGAAGGGCTAGTTGTGCGGCTAAATGCAATATTTACACGAAAATACGAGTGCATACTTGACTCGGAGGACTTGATCCGTAAATGACATTTATTCTCGCAAAAAAACACTTGTATAAAAAATCTCGGCTATCTGCACTACGTTTCACACAATATATACAAAGTCGACAACAAAGTCAGCAACTGCGAACCAATGGCATTTGCCAAAACTTCTACCCATGCATGCGAACCTGTGCAGGGCCACAAATTCGCTTAAAAAAATAAAAGCAGTTTTGATTTTCGATGCAGTTCCTGATCATTTGAGAAAACTCGAATAACGGAAAGATAGGCTGATGTGAGAATTAAAATTAAATACAGTGCCACTTGTCATGCGATAGCGAAATAAAGTGACTTTTCTGCTTAACTTCCGTTTTCGATTATAAAGCCCCCCTACGTACATCAGCCTTCCCAGAATTAACAGAGAACGCAGATACAGCAGAACATTCATCAATAAGACTTCTGTAAATTCCTCTCAAAGCAGAACATTATCGAAAGTAGTCCCTTTACCTCCGCGACCATAAAATCGTCAGGGGGGGGGGGGGGGTGTATGCAGCACGCATAATATTTTGGGCCATGTTCTGACCCTGAATGGGGTGTTTGAAAACGGCCGATTCAGGGTGTCAAAGAGCAACTTTCTGCCAGACTTGAGCGTGATCCCCCGACGAGCGTCGGACATCTCCGGGAAGCAAGTACTATAGAGAAGGCGCTGAATTTTCAGAGAAGCCCATGAAACCTCCAAACTTTGTACGCCGCATTCCACCCGCCAACATCTGCTAGTAACTGCAACTAATAACTGCTGTCTGCTGCCGACAGCAGCGGTGCCTAACGTCATAACACTGAAGGATGCTATCCATCAATAACAGCAGACAGGCTTCTCGCATGACGGCTCTTGCCCAAGAACCCAAGCCCATGACCTACGCTAACCCGGTACCTGCAAAAGGTGTCCGGTAAACCAACCCCAGGAGACTTTGTGCCACTAGGAGGGCATCAGCCGCCAATCAGCCCTGAAATGCTTTGTGAATCTACGCCAAGAGAATTATAGGTATCGAGGACCCCCCCCCCCTTATTGAAAACCCGCCTCCTCTGCTATTACTGCAATGAAGCCGGCCACATTCTTCGTCACTGCCCGTACAGTCGTATCAAATTTCGTGGCTTTTTTTGGCACCCTGCGACTACGCTCCGGCCAGACACTACGGAAAAATGTCCAGGCAAGCCTGGTACCGGTAGCTCTACTCACAAACACGTGTCCGTATCTTGCACACGGCTGCCCGGCTGTGCGAAAACTGTCATCAATGCGGCGCAAATGGACGACGACTTAGAGTGTTCTGCGAGAGTGATTACTTTCGCAGACAGTTGAAATTTCGATGTTCCTATAAGCTTCTTTTGCCTTTTCCGTTTCGAACCGCACGTTTCTGTATTTTTCTGTGCGTATGTGTGTTTTATTTCATGGCGCATAAGCAACTGAGGGCATCATGTGCAAGGTACGGTTGATAAAAGGAAAGCTGTGTTCCTTCAAGGCCTGCAAACTGCACTACGCCGTGGGTCACACGAACAACTCGTTGCCGAAATCCGCAAGCTCTACCATGACGCCACATTGAAAGGACATAACATAATTTTCCAGTGGCTGCCGGGCCACTGCGGCATTCATGGCAATCACCAGGCTGACGAAGCTGCCCGTTCTGCCCACAATGATGGAATCCCCGTTAATATCCCCGTAACGAGAGCTGACGCAGCGTATGGGTTTCGTTCTTTGAGGCTGGAGCTCACACTTTCAGCGTGGAACTCTGGTGAGTTGTGCAACCGTCGCCTCAGGACTTTGGACCCTGGACTGCGCCTCCGTCTTCCGTGTAATGTAGCGCGTCGTGAAGCAACACTACTGTGTCGTCTATGGCTCGGTGTTGCCTTCACGAATAAGTATGCTTTCCGGATCGCGATGGCCGACAGCCCTTCTTGTGTGAACTGCGCCTGTGATGAGACAATCACCCATATCTTGTGTGAGTGCCCTGCCTTTGTAGCCGAAAGACATAAGCTGCGATGTGCTTTGGACAGCCTGGACCCTCGCCCTTTCACAGAGGCCAAGATCCTCGGTCCGTGGCCACAACAGTCAACTGCCATCAAGGCTTACAAGGCACTCTTTCGCTTTTTGAGAGCGACTGCCTTAATTGACAGACTGTGATTATTTCCCTTTACTTCTCTCTTTCCTCTTTAATTCCCCTCATTCCCTTCCCCTGTGCAGGGTAGCCAACCGGAATCCTTTCTGCTTAAGATCCCTGCCTTTCCCTCTCTCTCTCTCTCTCTCTGTGTGTTTGAATGTGCGGTAAAGGAGCGTTTCTTAAAATATAGTGAGATGCTGTTTTCGTAATTTTTACAAGCTTTCTGCAAGAAAAGAGGTGTTTACTGTAAGCACCCACATAGGTCACAAAAAGTCTCTACTTATGTCACGAGAGTAAGGCGTGAGTAAGGGGCGCATCTGCGATCCTCAGGCGACAACTTTCAAAAAGGCGTTAGGGTGTTTTCGCCATTTACATTCTAACAGTGTCAGGTTTACCAGGGGCAGGTTGATTTTGTTAATCCTAGGAGACCTGCTGCATTCGACTCCGTCGCTTTGACCTTCAGCCGCTCCGGAGGTCCGCTGGCATGACCATGTGACTAGCCACGTCACTCGCCGCAGTGGTTCCGCCGTCACCACCCGAGCTCTGTCCGTCGCCGAAGCTGTAGCCGCCGCGCATGCTCTCACGCGCTGTCAGACCACGTTATTCGTCGGGAGCTCGTCCGCAACTTCAAGAGGAGCCCACCACTCGCGTACGCAGTTCGCGGCATCAGAGCGAAGCTGGGCTATCATGGAACGTTACGCAGGAGACTTTGCAACGTTGTCAGTAAACGACATCTGAACACCCCGCGGATATTATCTGCTTTCGTTTGGTATAACTAGGTTTAAATGAGCTGTACCTTTAGTTTTTTTTATGCGATACAGTATAGAGTTTGTTCTTTCGAAAGCGGTCGACGTAATAGTAGAAGTCGGACCGCGCTTCGGAAATCATCGGGAGCTGCGTAAAAATTGCCGCGGAATGTTCACGATAGTGTCATACGATTCCGCGTTGCGTGCCCCATAAACGTACTAGTTAGAGCCTAGCTCGTGACAGGGATTCGAACCGGCGACCTATATTTGAGGGAACCGGAGACCTATAATCCCGGGCTGCGGAGCAAGAACTGTATAATGCGCGGTTCAGGTGCCAACTAAGATGAGTGACTTACTGCGTCATTTCCTTTCCTAAAAAAAGCAATTTTATTTTTCTAAGAGGCAAGGCGCCGGGCCGAACGGGCGCTGGTGTTCTGAGGTCGCCCTGGAAGCGCTGCAACACGATGTCGTGTTTCACTCCTAAAGGCGAAGCTTAAGTGTCCAGCAGGTTTTTTGGTTTACTATCTACGTGCGGTGCTGTTAGCATGTTCGGTTGTTCTATTAGTCCGCCTGTCTGTTGTTTGCAGAGATAAGGGCCCGCCGGAGCAGAATTTCCTGTACTCCTCATTGCTTGTCGTTTAAGACAACTCTGTACATGAGCCACCCTGCAATATTACCTGTGAAATTCCATTCAGGTGTGCAGGTACCTGGACTGAGGGCCTTGGTGGGTATTGTGGCAGCGACGGTCGGCTCTTCAGTCCCATTTTTGTCTTCTGGCTTTTCTTGTTCTGCGCCAGAAGCGAAGATAGCGCAACCGCTTTGTCATGCGTGCTATGGATTATCACGCCTGGGCTACACAGTACTGCGCCAACAAAAGCATAAACGTACGACATGCTGCGTCCGGTATTGTATGTCTAGTCTACGCTCCGTCGTTTTTCTTAACTTGAAGAGGGCCGGCGGGACCCGCTTTCAAGTTAACAACTAAAACTGTTCTGCCTTTGGTACTTAACTCGGTAAAAGCAGATTTCGAGCCACAGCAAAATGCGGAGCCTCTGTTTAACTTGAAATCAGCTTTTGCGAGTTAATAATCCTTAACAGTTAACTTTAGAGGAAGCGCCCTCTGAAGTTAATGTATTGTCGGTTGCCAATCGAGAGGGAGGGGGGCGCAATGCAGCAGCCGCGCAGCGCCCGCGCAGGAGAGAAATGAGTTAGTACATACAGCTCAGCTTCATAGAGTGCGCTTTTCGTGTCCAGGGCGTTTACTTACGTTTCCTGTCGAGAAAAGGACTAACATGGTCGCGATGGAGGGAACCCTCCACGTGCATTATCACTCGCGAGATATAGAGGTGGCATTAGATTATGACCTAACTTGAGCATGCTGTAATTCTGGTAGCTCATCCTGGCCGTGGACTGATGCGACGAGTTGCTGACCCCATACCTGTAAAAGTACAATATATGTACTACAGTAAGCACAGTTTAGTTTTAAGTTATAAAGCAGCAATTCTAAACAAAAAAAAAGAAATCAGCAACACATGTACGGCTTACATCTTTGTGAAATTGCATTTTTTTCTCTCTTAAAAGACGTATTGCTTTCGCGCTCAATGCGGTAGTGCGGCACATGAGCGCACCGCCGCCACTGACGAATACCCACCAGGAGCTCTGTCAAAGGTGCCGGTTTCTTGCAGTATGGTTGTCAGACTTGAGGCCGTTCTGTAAGAATAGAACAGTGCAATCTATTTAGCATTTCAACTAAATAACGCCTTTGGAAGCTGCCGAAGAATCCGCGCGAAAATGTGTGTGAGGGACGTAATGCTTCGGTTTGATTCTCGCGTACCACAGGTATGTTTTTGCATTTCGCCTCATCTAAACGCGCCTACCAGGGCCGGAATTCGATTCGATTCGTAGGGTGCTATGTTGGGAATGCCTTAGCATGGCAACGGCACAGTGTGTAACGGTATGGTGGCACCGTAATATTTGCGACCTCCTGGAAAACCGCACTCCAAATGCATAAATAGCATAGCATATATGAGGTTGACAGCAAATAGAAGATTTACCAGTCAGCGTCAACGGTGCATGCTGCCAGTGAAGCTATGAAAGATAAGCCAGATTTGTGCTCTAAAATAAAAGTACACACAATGCATTAACCCTTGTTATTGGTAAGCTACGCAAAAACTGCTCTGTAAAGGCGCTGAGCGATAAACAGATTGGATTTGCCAGTGCTGCGGCATATACATGGGTGTGCAAATGGTAAATGCTGTGCGACCGATGATTATGCTTGACCCAGGTCTAACAACACGTTAAGAGTATACAGAGAATTGTGAATGGTGCATGTTGTTCGCTTAATAAAAAATAATTTGTTAACAGTATAAGCTTAAACAGTTGCCATATTAAAATAAATTAATAGAAGATTGATTTTAGCAGCCGCCGGAATACCAACTATGATGTGTCAGTGAAAGCTGCGCAACAAACATTTTCAAACTTCAGGCCGTTCTGTAAATAGAATAGTAAAAGTCATTTACGAAATAATCCGACAAACATTTCCCATACGCGTCGAGTAACATCACCGGGAAGCTAGCTACGGAAAAACACGCGAGGCAGTGCAGGCAGGTTGAACAGCCAGTGCCTCTCAAAGATAATTTCAGCTGACAAACTAATTTTCCTTAAAGATACCCCGTTTCTCTATGCAAATCTCCAAATCCAACATGACAAAAGCTGGCAGTTTTTCGAAGACCTACCCAGTGTCAGTGATGAAAGTTGATGAACCTTTGCGCTAGCTTGGGAAGAAATTTAAGAAAAATGTATTGGTTTTCGTGAAGAAGTCATCTCTTTCTAGTTATACCTGCGCCCATGTACCTACCTAATAGCGGACAGGGTAACCGACAAGTGTAAAATTGAGAAATATGTAAGAAAGGGAAATGGCGCAGTAATTCTCAAACAACTCGTTAGACACCCGAACGGCGCCTTAACGGAAGAGATAAAAGGTGGGAGTAAAAGAAGAAACATATGTCGTAGGCAGATATTTTTGCAGCTGCCGCAATTCGTACCCTGCTGGCCTCGTTTCGATGAGGGCGAAACGAAGAAGGCGGCCATGTTTTGTTGTTGCGACTGAAAGGAGGAGGACTAGGAAATAGCACGGGACTTCCCACTGGCGCGTGCTCAGCCACAACCGCTGCCACATGCAGGTAGTGGAGAGTTGAAATACATGAGAGGAAAGAGAAAAAAGGCGCTTCGCAACAACCGCGTTCTCGAAGCGGCGACACCGGCTGTAAAGCCTGGCCCGCATGAAGCGTTTTTTACCCGCGAAATCGCGTCGCGCGCCCAAAGCCCGCGCCGGCGTCGACGAATTCACTCCCGCATGGTCAGCAGCCGAGCGGCGCTCGCTACGGGCGACGTTGACAAGATGGCTGCGCCCTGCTCGCCCACTTCGGAATAAATACGTGTCACCGCTGGATTCTTCGACGTGATAGCTCGCTCAGATGGTAGCGGTTCGCTTTTACTTCGCACACCTCGCCCACGTGTATAGGTATAAGTGATAACTAGCCTTTGTTTTTCAGATAATTTCGCGATTTTCAAGCTCTTAGGCCTAACTGTGTTTACCTCGCAAGAACGACACCTGGTGAAGCAGTTGTCTAGCTTTTAGTCACTTGCTACATTTTCATCTATTAGCAGTTTTTTTACTTGGAACGAAAAATGGCTCGCAATGCACCCATCGTAGTTATCAGTAATTACGGATAAAAAAATTCTTCAACACAGCGTTTATGTGCTTTGGCGTCTTGTCACTAGATGGCGCTACCGTTTACGCGTGCTCCTGATGGACGGCGCGGCCAGCTAAAAGCGACTCCTCCGAGAGACAACACGCTGCTCGGCCGTTTCGGCCGAGAAACCCGAAGCCCAAGCCTCGGTACTATAGTGAACTAGAACTCGGTACCCTCGGTGTGTCAAACACCCGTCTTTCCGGATAATAACTATGCTTTCCGGGAAGCACGACGCAGTTTTGGTGGTCAAGCTACAATGCCAGAGAGAGCTCGCAAGCGCGTCTCTCTCGGCCGGCGTGGCTCCGCCCAGAGTCACGTGACGCCCGTTCCGGCTCTCATTCGCCCTCTGTCGCTGCCCTCTCCCGGCGTCGGTGCGGCGTCGACGTTTTTATCTGTTTCGACAGAACCCGACGATTTGGCAAAAACGTCCTCTCCGGCGGCAAGAAAACGCTCCGGTGCCGTCGACGCGGACGAATCGCCCGGAAAAACGCTCCATGCGGGCCACGCTTAACAGATACCCCTATCAGCTTTCCTCCTCAAGCCCCCGTGTGTAAAGCGATGTCAGTGCATGTGAAGAGATCCCTAGCTAGTCGACAGCATTCAGGATTAGCGCACTGCACGGGCTTGGGCCGGCCCGAAAGCCCAGGCCGGGACATGATCTGTTTTGAAGGGCCTGGGCCAGGCCCGGGCCTGAAGTTGCGGGCCCGGGCCGGGCTCGGGCTTAAAGCTGCGAACCCGAGTCGGGCTTGGGTCCGTACAGAAGCGGCTGTTGTTCGACTATTCATTCACTTTCCCAGAGTGAAGTACACAACTGCGGCATGGGAGCAGCGACACGGATGAACAATGGGTATAGTACGCGCTGAGAAAAAAAAACTAAGCTTTACTCATTGACTTATTTATTTCCTTATTTCCTCGCCGCTGTGGCTTAGTGGTCAAGGTGCTTGATTACTGATTTGGTGAACCAGGGTTTGCTGCTAGCCTCGGCGGCCGCATTTCTGTTCCGGCGGCAAGCATGACACCCATGTACTTTGCAGTATCATTGCTCGTTGAGGAAACCCAGGCGGTCGAAATGATCCGGAACCCTCTACTTCGGTGTCTCTCACAGCCTGACTCCCCTTGGGTGCTTAAGCCCCCAAAACAGCTTTTATTTTATAGCTATATTTTTCTCATGTGAGAAAATTCACAAACTAAAGCGCGTTTGGTTTTCTTTTTGAACAGCCGTCCGGAACGTCTCGTAAATGAAATAGCCGCAAAAGCTCGCGAGAGTTTGTAAATCTGATCTCATAACCACATCTATCCCTCGTCGCTTCTTCAGCCTCGTTGTCATCACAAGTGTTTTGCCCTGTAAGTTATCACGTGGTCGCGCGTTATCTTACGCTCCACCAGTAACAGCAAAATTGAACCGGTGAGATCGCGTTCACTAAAAAAATGTTATCCCACTGCTTGCTAGGCAGCTTTTATGTTTATACTTCCGGGCGGCAAAATCATGGGGGAATGAAAATTAGTCTATTACGCGCGTATGCAGCTCTTTTTATTTGGCTCTCGGAACTTCCGAGTTCATCTCTGCGCACCTACACGAGATCACTGTTCAAAAGACGGGCCTGGCGAGCACTATTCTTAAGGTGGCGGTCCCACTCCGACGGTGAGCGGGAACCATTTTTGGTGATATTTGTACGTCGACTGTACCTCGCTCGTTCGATTCATAAATATGCTTCACATATCTCCAAAAAGCTAGAGTTCTCTGCTTTCAAAAGATGCATTTGGTTTAACGGTAGCTGCAGATTTGTTTCAACTGTAAGGAAAACGCAAAGTTGAAAACTGGCAGTTGAGCTCACCTTGTCTCAGGAAATGCAAAATTTTGAAAACCCTCTTGCACCTAGAGAAATGTCCTTCGAGATACTTTGAGATCTGATGCTAGTGAGCATATTTAAGCATTTAGAAGAACGTGTATAGAGTAGTTTATTAGCCACGCATGTTTGAAAAGCATAGAAAACAGAACAATGTAATCTGCAATAACTTTTGGGATATCCATTGCACTGCGGCGACTTTTTGGACAGTTTGAGACCGTCTAATCGCTCTTCCATTCTGAAAATTTCATTAATCGGCCTTGTTTAGTTTAAAAGTTATGCCTCATCAAAGATAGCGTTTTTTCGAAATAGTTTAAAACGGAATGCAATACTGTTCAGGTAACCAGCACGTGGAAGTTCTGAGATTTTGCGTGAAGAAACTTAATACTTCGCTCTACGCGGCTAAGCATCGCCTTTACTCTACGGCTTTTGGGGAATGCGCAATGTCTAGTTGATTTTAGCTACCTTTTTTGTTCTCCTTATGAAGGGCACAAGCTCTTGACACATTCCGCGGCTTCTTTTTTTCTGGCAAATATACTCTTAAAATGTCGGTCTCTCATTCTTGTAATCAACTTGTAACAATTGCCAACAACAAAGTCTACAAAATACAAACAATAATAGCAATAACGCAGCGACATGCGATTAATGTATATAAATGTAGTAAGTAGCGTCATCTACACATATGCACGTGTACTAAATAATCACAGTTCAAAAAAATAACGAGTGTGGCGCTGCTAACATTTACAATCAGGAGGTGTTCAAGAGAGGGAACGATATCTCTACGATGTTTGCACGTTTTCCTCGATTTCTTCCTACGTAGTGTGTGTCGAACTTCCAAGCAGATTTCCGCCACATTGCTTTGCTGCATTGTTTTGTAGAGTAATGCTAGTAAAGCCACACTACGCGGGTCAGAGCCGAGTTTTGCGCGAGTGTGCGCCGTCTGTTATGCGCATGCGCGAGAACCGCGTGACGTCACGAGAGGCGCAGGTCCGCAGGTGCGTCGCCTCCTCGCTACTGCCGGTGTGAGCTCCTCGCTGCCGGCGCCGCCGGCGTGCGCTCCTGTCCGACGCGTGAGCTCGTGTTTACGAAAGTTGTGCCGCGCGCTACTGCGCATGCGCGAGGAGGGTGCGCGGAGAAATGACGGTCGCGCTCAACATGTAAGCTCTGGTAAGCTAAGGAGAGTCGAGCCGCTGCCAAACGGCGCAGAAGACTGGAAAATGTAAATTCTTCCGATCCCGAGGTTATCGCCTGGCAGTTCGCCGTCGAGCAGCCAAGGCGAAACGTGCGGCCGAAACACCGGAGCGCTTACATCCGGAACGCGTATATCCAGGCATAGCAGAGCTAAGCCACTGCCAATTTTTTTCACCTGACGCTACGAAACGCATTCTGGGCGTCGTATTATTTTTCGAGGACAGCTTTGGCATTGCTAAAGCGACAGGAAAGGGAAGAGACAGGCTTTCGCTTCGTGCTGCCGGTTGTTCGTTGTTCCGGCTAGCGCTTTGGAGGGGAAGTTGGAGAGCGTTCGATTCGCCTGCACTCAATGCACCAGTTCGGCAATATTCTGCGGCAGCGGCGGTGCGGCGGGTGTGCAGCGCTTGTTCCGGCACTTTGAGCGCAGTTTGGCACTGTCTGCTTCCAAAACGGATGGTCGAGTGCAGGCCTGGTCGTCGCTAGCCTTTGCGATGCCAATGAATTGCAGCCAGCTGTTTACAGCCTACATCAGCGGCAGCTAACATCTCGTATCTCATGAAGAAATGTGCTAACAGCACATCACAATAACATGTTGCCATGAACCAGCCTCGATCCGTTTCTTTGGAGAACTCGAGCAGCGTTCTAGCTTGTCGACGAGTGAAAGTTACTTGAGTCTCCGCCGTTTGTCACAACCCGCAAATCATCATCTGCTTCCATGGCGGCTGCAGCTGCACTATTTCAACACTAACCATGGAGCAGGCGTAGTTTTCCTGAACTAGACTCGCACTCCTTTCAAACGAATGCCGTGGTTCAGAGGGCGCCACGTTCCACCGCTGAAATGAATCCATGTGGTATATAAGTCGGGTACAACTCAAGAACGAAGCAGCACATGCCCATCAAAGGAGACCGCCCAGCCAAGCGCGTCGACCGAACAGTTTTCTGTTCAGTCACCACAGGTGCACCGCGACAGCACCGGTGGAGACTGAAGCCGCCACGACCGTCTGTTGCCGAATATGACCCCACCTGTAACATTCAGCGCTTTTGCGCAAAAGACGCTCTCGCGCGGACGTATGCGAAAGGTGAGCACCCCAGCCCTCTCCCCCACCCCCCTCCCCCTTTAGTGTCCAGTGCAGCTGAGACAATAAACGGGGGCGCCACACCTACTAGCACCTTCGCATTTCTCCCTGTCTTTTCCCCTGCTCCAGCTCAGGTGCTCCTAGAGACGATGGTGGATGCAGGGGCAGCAAAAGATTTTCCTTTGTTTTTGCGTTATTATTCTTTTAGCCTTATCTCGAAAAAAGGACATCCACCCTCGGCGACACTGGGACAAAGCGCCGACTCCTTCGCTCTCTTTCGCAAGCTTGGCTGCATGCACAGCCACATAGATCGACGTGATTGGCTGGAGAGCTCCCTCTGAGTTGCGTGTGCCGCTTCGTTCTTTAGTTGTAACTGACTATAGTGCTGAGAAGTCCCCTTTTCGGGAACTGGCACAAAGAACCGCCCCCTCCCCTTGCTGTGCGCTCCTCCTGCAGGCGGGGTAGACTAGCGCCGCAGGAAAAGGAATTCTCGGAAAATGATTACAAGCACGTTATAAGCGGTGTTTACAAGACGGGTTGAGTTGAGGATTTGAGATGAAAACCGGTTACTGGGTTCGTGTAACCTGTTATTCGCTTGCGCCGTAGCGCCTCCGAGGCAGCCGTGCATGCCAAAATCTTCCAGACTGCCACTGCCCTTTCCCGCTGCGCCGCTCGACGCTTGCTGCCGCTGCTGTTGAACCGGTCGCGACTCGCTAAAATCGAGTTCATGTAAACATGCAGTCAAGTTGGGCTGACCTTGCTCAACTCGATCTCCTGGCTCGACCCGCCGAAGTCGGGTTCATGCAAACGAGGCAATAGTTGCCTGACAATAGATGGTGTGAAAATAGCGGCTGTTCCTTCAGTTTCCAGGTACGCGCGCGTCGACACGCACGCATACACACACACATACGCGGGCGCACTTTTTCAATCTTTGATCCAACCAAATCGAGGCAAATCGACGCAAGGCAAGAAAGATATACATTTCAGCACGCTATGGAAATTTGTGGGGGGAATAAGCAACCTAATGATGCAAACTGGATGCAGGACGTACGTCTAAAATGAATAGGAGCACGCATTTGAGGGTCCAAACGAGAAAGGGAAGGGGGTCGCCCTAAGTGCCTACAGAACTATCGCTTTGTAGCCGACCCCCTTTTTTTTTGGCAGCGTTCCTGCACACCTCGCCCCCCCCCCCCCCCCCCCACTTCTTCGTACAATGTCTATAAAAAAGTCTCGAGTCCGCCTCGTGAATGGTATGCATCTGTATACTGCATTTTTGTGAACCTTGGGAAAGTTGCGTCTAAGTTGATCGGAATTGGTTGCAAGGTGCCGCCGCATGTACGACGAATATTTGCTTCTGAGGTAAACACATTCCGACACCCTGCTGTGCTAACGCTCTCAATCGCAATTTCACGTCTCTTGTGCAATGTCGATTCATCTCAAGAGTAAACGGAAATTGACGATTGCCCGCTTCTCTCTGCCTTTTTTCTTTACCAACCATAGTTTATAAGGTTGGACAGGCATCCGCTGAGCGTTGACTAAATTGTATAGCTATCTTTGTTATAGTTTTCTTTTCATAGATGCAATACCATTTGATAAAAAAAATATATTTTTTTTCTGCGCTAGGGTTTGCAGGTTATACTCTAGACCAGGAGTGTTCCGACTACTTCTATTATTACTATGCATCAACAGTGACGAAGTGATAGCACGCGCAAAAGACGAGGGCAGAAGGAAGGACACAAGAAAGGCACCGATTTCAACTATAAGGTTCATTGAAAAAAAAATACGCTAGAGATATATACATGGGACATAAACATAAATAATTTTCTTTATATCACACCTTCCTTATTTTTGGCGTCCGCTTTCTCTTTTCGCATACTTAGTAATTTGCGCTGTGCAGTTATGTCGACAATTATCACTAACTCTTCCAAGTTTTCACTCTATCGACGTTGTGCCTTTTGCGATGCGGGCTGGGCAGCATTATTCTTTTTTTTCTTTGCTCCCACTAATATATGTCACGACACTGAAAACAGTAAAGTCTGTAGTCGGGCAAAACTCAAGAACGAAACGGCACATTCCCTCAAAGGAGGCCCTCCAGGTAGTAACATCGACCATACAGCTTTCTGTGGCTACTCAGCCAAGGCTAAACAAGAGAGGGTAGGAAACGGTCCTCTTTTCCCGTGCTGGGCATCCTTATCCGGAACAAAGATCACCCCACCTCTGACGCCGTTTGGACAAAGACGGTACCCTCTTACCCCGGCTCTCCAACTTTTTCCTTTCACCCTTCCGGAACCATAGACCGAATAAAGGAAGCCCCACTCTCTTTGGCTTTGGCAAGGAACAGGCAGAGAAATAAGCATGCGGAACCACCCCAGCCAACACCTCCCCCCACGCACGGCGGGGACTAGCAGCCGGGTTTGCCATGGCTCGTTTGTAATCCTCTGAAGGCAGGCGGAGCAGCAAAAGAAAAGCCTTCACGAACACCGGTCAAGAAAGGACCGGACACATATCTCAACATCTCAACCAAAACCAGTCTCGGGTCGCTGGGGGCAATACGGGTAGACACTTTCTCAGTGATGGATCAGTGTCGTAGCCTGGTGGCAGAATATGAACTACTTGCAAGATGGCGGCAGTGGAACCGCCACCTTAATCACTTCCTTCTGGGTTAAAAAGAACCAACTTTCTGCAAGCCAAACTGTGGTTTCAGAACCTTTGTCGGCCAGTTTCTTATCGGTCTAGTAGCAGTCTACTTGCTCAGAGTGAGCAATATACCTCAAGCGTTACTGTGAAACGAGCCGGGCCGGGCCCGGGCTGGGCTTCACTCCGGGATTCACGGGCTGGGCCGGGCCCGCTAGAGCTATAACTTAGCGGGCCTGGGCCGGGCCCAGGCTTGAAGCGGCGGGCCCGGGCCGGACTTGGGCCTCAGATTCAGGCCCGTGCAGTGCTCTATTCAGGATCCCTCCGCAGCGGATTCCCAAATCTTGTATTTGTACAAAGTGTATATCGTTGCACAACCCCATTCCTTTCTTACTATCGCTTCCCCATTCTTTCCCTCTCCTTGTTCTTTTATTCCCGCCATACATAGTCGCAGCCCAGGTGCTTCAGGTTTCGATGAAAGATGCTGCGGCTAGGAAAATCTTTCTTACATTTTTAATTTTAATAATGAATAACCACTAACAACAACAAAATAACGGCACCTCGTTCATGCTTTCTTCTTTCACTCCGTCCTTTATTCTTTTCTGCGCCGCAGTTCTGCTTTCAATGTAGATTTTTTTCGTCAATTAAGGGGAACAAATCTTCACGCAACAAGTATCTTCGGAAGGTGATTCCAAACATGGAATTTAATTTCATGAAAAACAAATTGTGCGCTTTTACTGTATGTTATGTTTACATATTATTGAAGAGAAATTTTAAGTATGTTCGTTGCAGGAAATTTGGTAAATGTATTCCACCGTCCTTCCTCTCATAGAAGTTGGGTTAAACATTATTTAATTTACCACTGGAAGAACAGGGCGCGGTGATCTACGTTAACTCTCCGGTGGAAGCGTCTCCGCCAGCCACGCCGCTGAGTTAAGCCTCGCCTCAACAAGGCGAGCCTAACCGCCACGCTGATCTACTCAAGGGCAGTACACCTACCCCCAACAGCCATAGAGATGCAAGCCCAGGGGCGAAGACCTTCAACGAAGTGAGTGGACTCCGTGCGTACAAGGGTGGAGTCAAACGCGGAAACGGCGGCCGTATTCCCGCAAGCAGCGTCTGTTGCAGCTAAGAATACCACGTCCGCTGCCCCTCCGATTTGAAGCCGACATACAGGCCTCAACAACAGCTGCGTGTGAGGCAGATCGCAGAGTTGAAATGTCCTCTGCGAATTATAGTCTTCAGTACACTCCTTACATGTGGCTATCTATCTTTTAATCTTCTCTATTCGGGTTGCTATAGTACCCCTCGGTACTACAGATCCCTAGCGAGCCCGTGCGCAGCCTCGTTGCCGGGAACAGTTTCGGGCGCAGGCGTCCATATTATTTCTCTATTAATTAGGTTCATTTTAAAGATGCGCATGGCTTCCTCTGAAATTGTACATTTTGCGAAATTTCATGTGGCTGTTTAGCTATCGCTAAGAATTTTATGCGGTCGGGTACCGACGCTGAACGAGCGCCATTGCAACTTAGGCCGTTGCAACTTAGGCTCTATTTACCACTGCCGATACTGCCGCTCTATGCTTCCCGCTTGTTACCCGTTACTTCCGCCGTGTAGTTTTCTAAGTTTCTAATGGTGTTTGTGTTTTGTCTGTTTCCGTGAATGAACATTCCTAAATTCTAATTTCATCCACTGTCGGGACGGCCTTGCTTTCTACATCGATTTTTACGTTTACGTCTTTTTCCCGGGGCTATAGACAAAAAAGTTCCGATTTTTGCGGCGGGTATGATAATGATAGACCTATGCCTGCGGCGTACCTGGATACTGTGTCTGCGGCAGCTTGCAGCTTTAGTTCCATCTCAGCGTCGCTACCTTTGTTTATCCAGAAGTTTTTATCGCCCGCGTCCCCGCTGAACAATAAGACGAATTAAATTCAGAAAAGGGGGAGTGCACTCAATGCTGAATCAAATAGAAACGAGGATTGGAAAGAGCTCATAGGGGTGCCCTTGCTCGCTAGTTTTGTCGTGGGGGATTCGAAATCTCTGAATATCATGACTATTTCCCTGTTTGAAAGGAAGTACTTCATGTATAGTAGTACGTTTTCTCGCCGAATCCGATGTCTTGGAGTCCGGCGAGTCTCCAACAACGAGGAGCGTATCTGGAGGAGGATACAAGCCGTAAATAACATTTGCCCGGTATGGGTCTACTTGACACAGACGGGGGATGCAAACGACGCAAAAAGTAAGAACTGCGCAAAAAGGGGCACCCTCGATAACATCATATGGCAATGCGGCAATTCCCCGGGCGCCGGCATAAACAAACAGTTCAGAAGCCCGGGAAGTTTTGCTGCGGAGCGAGGACGGCGCCATCCAGCAGCAAGTCACCCGTCTGGCGGCTGAAGCTGTGAAGCAGCTTCACTAGTTCTGAGTCTGCGGGAGGGGATCTGGGAGTTCCTTGTCGGTGGATCAATAAAAGTTTTATTCATTAATTCATTCAGCCGCTCGTGATGCACGCAGTTCCACTGCGAAGTAAACAAATTGCTTAAGTCCCTCACGGCACTATATGGGTCGTTTTCCGACCAAGAGGAGGCCTCGTTATGCAAGCTACCAAGTGGCAGCCACTCACGCAAGCCATACAAACCAGCACCGCTGGACATGACCTAGGGGATTTTCAGCTCAGGATCCACCCATGTGAATAACACCTTAACAGTCGCTACCCCGCACGAGACAATCGCCCTTCACCTCGTCCAGCTTAAAGGAAGTGGTTCTCCAAGAGACATTGTGGCAGCGTGCATTGCACAGCCGCCGGCTGCTGCGCGGAGTATTCTCGCAAGCCTACTGGGAGGAAAAACCGGAGCAGATGCTATGGAACCTGCAGACTCGCAACCCGTACGCTATATCACCGCAGCCCGAAAGAATGCGTAGGGCTCATGCGGTTCTGAAAACTTTTGGGCACGAACCAGTGCTCATACCATAGGCTACAAGAGTGTAGCTTACAGGTGCACTCTGTAGAAGGGAAGTCCAGACGAGTGCAAAGAATGCCGCCGGCCAGGCCACAGGTATTACGTGTGCCCGCACCCCAAGACTGGTATTTCTCCGCGGTGAGGAGACAAACATGATCTGCAAGATGTGCCCTCCTGCATCCCGACCTGCATTCTCTGTGGAGGCCGGCACCTCATGGGCACTCGCTCGTGCAAGGCAAGAAACCCCTCCGCCAAACCACGCAGCCCATCATCCCAGAAGACAATGCTCCCCAATAAGACGGACTTTCCTTCGCTCCGCTCAACCCTCCCGTCCACATCAACATGGGCCTCCAAGGCTTCCGGAAGAAACACTAGGACCTCCCTAGACCCGAACGAGAAAGTTCTGCGGGAACACATAAAGCAGCTCAGGACAGCCCTTTCTACTGCCATCTCTGCTGGATGTCCTCATCCACAACCCGATCCACTGAGCCTACCCAACCCCCGAAGCTCCCCCGAAAGATACGCAGGCCTGATTAGAGCGCAGTCCAGCTCGACGACCTTAAACACAAACTTCAGGAGTTCACCGAAAACTGGGAAGCCAGGCTCATAGAGCGCTTCACAGCGCAGGTCATTGCACAGTGCCAGATGATTGAAGCTACCATTACTAGTCTAATGGATAGTGTCATCCCAAGCATCATGACCAAGTAAGAGGGGCGTTTAGCTCACCTTATTCCTTAACTCTTACCAGCCTCTCCTCGCCCAGTCGCACTCCACACCACTCCTTACCCTCACCACCCAACAACAAGACTCCTCCGACGGGCCATAAATCTTTACAGAGTATTAAATGCAATTGCAGGGGCGTTCGGCGTAAGCGCAATCTTCTCCTGATAATTATTGCCGGTTATCATCCCCACCGACATCATCGGTGTTTACAGGCAACTGAGAGGATGCGCTTTTATCCCTTCAGACAATTTATCTACCTCGGGTGGCCATATACGTTTGTAAGCCTTTGCAGTGCGTGGAGCACGCAGTTAGCTGCCCTATCGCTCACAACCATATTTATTGAAATTTTAGTGCCCACCCCTGCAAATCCCCCATGCTCCTTAACTGCGATCTTCTCCCACGCCAGCGAATTAACCCACTCGATCCACTCCTGAAATCCAAAACGCAATTGGCCGGATCGAACGCCCTACTCATTAGATCGATTTTAATGGCGCTCACGCAGACTGGACTTATCGGCCCACCATGCAACCACAGAGGCAGTTTTATTGAATGAAACCCTGGTGCTCCACCTCACCGTCTTAATGTCGTACTGTCTCCATCGCGCGAAAGCCTTGGGTGCTGTGGTGGCATCTTGGCCCGACACCCAGGTGTTCGATGCTCCTCCACCTGTCGATGCAGCTGAGGTGTGGTTGGGGAGTTTTCACCTTGTCTGTCCTTTTTCGGGCGGCTGGTGAGGACCTCCGAGTAGCTAGGAGCTGCTCGAGTGGGATGCTCCATAGTGGGGTGGGTATAGTCATCTGTTTTCATTAGATGGTCCTGCCACTCTGTCAGGCGATGCCGATGGTAGTCGAGGAGCAGGTTGTAAATCTGCCACGCCAACACCGAAACCCCACGGAAAGTTGGATGCTTCCATCTGCAGCGAGTACACTGATTGGGGGAAATACCTCCAGAGAGTGGTTAAGAAAAAACACATTGTGTTCTCGATGACAAAGTCGAACCAGTTGGCGATTGAAGCTCTCAGCCCGGCGATTGAATTTGTCCACTGACCGCCAGTTGCTAGAGCGTCGCCGGCGGTTTGGGGTGCGTGGCAGAACTAATGTTGCGTAGATGACTTGCACTTGAGGCCGTTCCGTGTGGATGATGTTAAAGGCCTCGGCGTACCGCTCAATCGCAGTCCGGATGTTGTCGCTGATTAGGTCATTAGTCCCCAAATGTAGTATAAATCGCTCACCGATTGAGGCACAAAGTCCAGCAGGGTCCGAATGTCGTTGATCTTCGCACCGGGCTGAGTGATGAATGCCGGGGAGCACCGATTCGAGGGGTCGAAGTGGTTAAAGAGGTGTTTAGTCTGGGAGTCTCCAATTACTGCCCATGTTGGCGGATGAAGGGGATATTTCCAAGAAACTGTATTAGAAGCGTTGCTAGCAGCCATCGAGGAGATGTAGCACAATAAGATAAACGTACTTGGTTGCTAGTTTAATTAAGATGCGAAATTGAGAAACGCTTCTTTTAAGCAAACGTTTATTTGGAGTCGACGTTTCAGACAGAGCCTGTCCTTTTTCAAGACTGAAGTTACATGGTTCTTGCTTCTCTTCTTAAAGGGTCTTCATCTGTACAGGTGTTCGACACATGAGCCAAAACAAGCCGACGATGCAGAAGGGAGAACGGCTCACGGAAGCGAAAAAAGAAAAAAAAATAACAAAAATACACAAACGAGACAGGGACCGGGGAGGGTAAATGTCATCGCCCGCCACCACGTATGCGGTCGCGGGGAGAAAAGAAAGAAAAAGGAAAAAAGGGGAGAAAAAAAAAGGCAGAGCGGGAGGCGACAATGGACAGAGAACAGCGTCCTAACACAGCGGACAGCTAGCAAAGTGTATGGAGACAAACAGTGGCCGGCGCACAGCATAGATTTGAGATGCACTCACATGTTGTCCACTTAAACGAGTAAACAAGATACAATTGAGCAAAACGGCGGGGAAAAACTTCCGCCATGTGCAACTTCTTTGGAAGGATGAGTCAAGGTGGGCAGAGTGGAATTTAACGAGACCATCCGCAGACCAACGGACTGACCGAGCGCCTGACAAAACCATCGCCGTTATGCTCGCCATGTATGTCGGTGCCGAATACAAGGCCCGCGACGTTTTCCTGCCTTACATCGTCTTTGCATACAACACCGCGTTGCAGGAGACCACACAGATGACGCCTTTTAGTCTCCTCCAAGGCCGGGAGGCCACCACCACGCTACACGTCATGGTGGCCGATGTTGCCGAAAAAGATAACGTCGACGTCGCCGCCTACCTTCAACGCGCAGAAGAAGCCTGAATATTTGCCAGATTTCGGATCGAGAACCAGCAGCGCCCCGACGCCGGACACTACAACCTACGAAGACGCAAAAAAGAATACAAGCCAGGAGTCCGCGTCTGGGTTTAGACGCCCATTCGCCGCCACGGATTGAGTGAAAAACTATTGCAACACTATTTCGGCCCGTACAAGGCTCTTCGTCGGCTAGGTGAACTGGACTATGAAGTCGTCCCTGAAGAAATGACTGCGTCCCAGCGACGCCGCGTACGACGATAAGTTGTCCATGTCGTCCGGATAAAGCCTTATTATGTGCGCTAAAGCACGTTGTGTTTACACTCTTGGTGTTTGTTTTCGCGCATTCCGTTTTAGCTTTTTGTGGCTGCATTATGTACTAAACATCGGGTCGATGCCCCTTTGAGAGGGGAGTAAAGCCGCGAATGTTGGTAGTGTTTGTTCATTCTTCAAAGCTCCCGGCACACCGCTTGATCGCTTTGTTTGTGATGCAAGACACGCCTAGACTTATCTAGATTTATCGCATCCAGGCGAATACAATTCTACGTAGTGCCAAACTATTCTAGTAACTTTCCAAGCTTTATCTCGAAAGTTCGCTATCAGCTTTAAAAAGAGCATGGCCGAGAGCGACCGGCATTCTGTTCGCCGACGGCTGATCAGGCTTGTTTCTACGCCGCCGCCGAGTGATTCAATGTTTTGCGGGCGCAAGCCGGCGCAAATAAAGAGTTTCGTTTGGAAACCATTCTTGTGGTTTTCCTGTTCGCCGGACTGAAGCCACCACCAAGTGGCAATATACATTTATACCAGGTGTTTCATGGAAGACTATGTAATTTTCGAAAAATAGCTTTTCGGGTCAAAATATGGGTTTTTCAGCATAGCGTTACCAGTGTTGGCGGGCACCAGAAAATTAGTCAAACGTCTTGAGTAGTACGCTGCTTAACTAAGTTTTATTAATAAACCTTTCAACTACAAGAGCTAGCCGTCTAGCTGCAATTAAGAGATTTGTAGCAGTTAGATGGATTGGGGGAGTAGCTTTGCCTGTATGCTTTCAAATACGCATGTATTTTCGCACGATGCCACCATATTTTCTTGTACGAAAGCGGTGAGGGTAATCGTGTTTTGTAAATACCAAAAATTGATATGGCTACTACTAACGACTGGGTACAAATCTTAATTGCAACCAGTTTCTCAGCTGCGTTAGTTAAAAGTTAATTATAAGAAGTTATTTAACCAGTTTACTAAATACAAGGCACCAGCTTTCTGGTATTTGCTAACACTAGTAAAACTGTGCCGCAGAAATCTTATTTTTGAAAACTTCTTTGTCTTCCCAGAAACACCTGGTGTATATAAATACTAGTCCCTTCCCTGAAGAACACAGAAGTGAATTAATTGATTGTGTTACATGAAGGTTCAATGAGCCACATAACAAACCTGTGGAAAACGCTATGCATGCATACACAGACGCCTCTCTAAAACGGCCAAAAAATCCCACAGATTGAAACAATGCTTACTCAATTGTAAGAACATTAAAAGCTGAAACACTAGTGAATTAAAACTCGAACAGGGTGCTAAAGGTATGTTAACTGTCCACATCGATGTAGGGATCAAGCTTTGAGCTGATTTTAGTAGACATGCATAAGCACAGGAATACTTAAGTGACCTTGCTGGTTTGGTATTTGGCGTGCCATCCTGACACTTGTCTCTGATATCAGGCAGCCTGCTTTATGTTACTTGTCTGCATCACCAGCAGGAAGAGGTAGCGTCCTATGGATAAGATATGTGCATCAACAGCACCAACAGGTAGCCACCTCCATGGCGGAATGCAGCGGAAAGAGAACAGCATCAGAAAACGATTCCAGGTATACAGCTATAGTAACTTCTTTTCGAAAATAAAGAGGTAAATATGCTCTACAACGCAGCACCCTGATTCAGTTTGATAAGGTTGCCGAATAACAGCATAAGCAGCAGTCACAAGGCTAGAACCTAATATAACGCTTCTTTGAACAAGAAAAAGCTATAACATGCTCTTGTGTTCAATTCTGCTGCCATATTCGAAGGCCGACTGATATTTACATTAACTGACATTACCATGTTGTGTGAAATACGGCTACCAAGAGGAGATATTCATGTGAACGTAGCATGCAGGCCATCAAATATGAAAATTATTTCCCGCGTTTTTTGACTGGTCTGTACAAAAATTCAGGCAGCTTTTGTTCTAAAAAGCAGTAGCATAAACACACTGCAATATGACTTGAGCACGTTTCTTTCTCTTAAAGCAGCTAGGGGAAAGTAACTTAACTTCTCTTCCTGATCATTTTATTTACCTGCATGTAGATAATATAGCACCATTTGGAGCTATATGAGCTGTTGGGGCAAAATGTGTGAACAAGACTATACAGGCGAGCAACTTTGTCGGGCAACCAGAGTTGCACTCTCTAAAGCAAATGAATCACCATATTAAGGCACACACTGCGTCAGAAACAATGCTTGCGAGTAAAGCCGCATAAATATACTAGCGATAAAAGCCTCAGCAACGTGCCCGTAAGGGAGCAGCTGAACACGTAGTTTTTTGTTCGTCCCGCAGCGCATCTCTCCAGCACTGAGGCCTGCCCATATTTATTTAAGTTAAGAATTCAAGGAACACAAGTAAACAAGTGTACCAATGAAGATAAAAGTGAGTACTCAGGTTATTCTTAAGGCAATTACCTGTCACCAACTGCAACATTAAATGCGCCGTGAAAGTAACTGAAGTGATTTGCACAGCATATTGCAAACCTTGATGGCTCGGCAGAGAGGCAAAATCAAATGCGTCGGTTCAAGTAAAGCAAGAAGTATGGTTAAGGTCACGACAATATTTATTGACGTAGGCTCAGCTTGTGTAATGCAACCAGCAACTGAATGTCGGAATCAATAAAAACAGGATTGAATAAATATTCGAATGGTTCCAAATGAATTTCAACTGTACAGTAAGTCAATTGCAAGTGACAAAGGGAGTGTAAAAGAAAAATTACCTCAGCAATGCTCATGACATATCGAATAAACGATTTTCTTCTGTAAAGCTTCAATAATAAGCTTTACAGGGATTCCTGTAATGCAAGGATAATCTGGTAAGATAGGAGTTATTGATGCTAGCCGCAAATGTGCTTCTAAGACAGAGTGCTCCACTTGAACGCTAATATTAAAATATGTATTGCCCATTCGGCTATGTCTGCCATAGAGTTATTACACCAATGGTTCACTTCGAACATGCCATACCTTGTAAGAGGCAGGTACTAGTGACGTAAACCAATAAAACTTAATTGCTGCTTTTATGCAACTATATTATTGTCAGGAAGCGCATATTCGTTTTTTTTTATATATACTGCGGCCAAGGTTCCCAAGCATGAGATGCATAGGTGAAAAAACTAAAAAGCATTACACAATATAACAGAATGCGCTTGACTAGAGCAGTGCTTTCATGACAGCCGCTACATATATTTCCTTTTTTCTGCTGCCACTCTTTCAAAAGATGAAAAATAAACAAATGAAAGATAGGGATCTTTGGACCACAATGCTTTTGTGCCATCCTTTTACAGGTGGCATGCATGATATCCAGTATTAGTGGCTCATAGGCTGCACCAGCAGGTCTTGGTGCCATTTTCCTCAGGTAAAGGTAGCATTGGCTCGATGATGGATGAAAGCTGGTGCAATTGCACCGTGATGATACCACTGGAGCAGCTGTACAGAGCTTGACAGCGGGCGCATTTGAAAAAAAGGCTACATTAGAGCCATGCTTTCGTAAGCATCATCACAGAAGCCACATCCCATTACAACATAGATCTGTTCAGCCCAATCTAATCGTAAATGGATGCTAATGATTAACTACCCATGGCTCGAACATTTCGCTTAAAAATGGTTTACAAAGTCAGTCATACTTTCTTTAGGGCAATTATTCGCGAATTACGTTATACTTTTATCGCTTGAGACAAAAAATTGGGGAATGACTTAAGTGTACTGAATGCAATTCAAATAAAATGAGAACAAAACTTCCATTATGTGATTATCTCAGCTGCACTGCAATGGAATGGTTCTGCTATTTTTAATAGCCGTTCCGTTGACCACATGTACTAAGTACCACATCACTTGATGTGACTTTGGCGCAGAACGGGCAATTCTGCATATCCAGTGAGCACTGAGGCAGCAGAATCAAAAGACGCACGCCGCTACAAGCATTTTTCGTCCTAATGGTGTACTTTTCACGGGCTGCTCCTTTTCAGTCGGAATAACAAACCAAGACGCACCCCATAGTTCTCAGCGCGCAACGAAATTCTATCACATAACGATCACATATCACATTCTATCACATAAGCGAGCGCGTCAGAACACCTTCTGTATGCAAACGATCGCGTGGTGGTCGCATTTTGCAGCTCATTGCGCGTCACGGATCCCCCGAGAACACTCGGGCCGAAAGAATGGACCAGGTGACAGGTGTACCCACACACAGGCACATTTAATACACTCTACGCGACACAAACACCAGCTCACTAAACTAACAAAACTAACACAAAACCCAATGCACACGGCCCGGGAACATCCAGTCTACTATCGTTCGGCGTTCGTGTTCACTGTTCGGTGCTGATGAAGCGTTGCCTGGGCCCAGTCAGTGGGATCTAGGTAACCGGCGTCGAAGTGGCGTCCTGAGTACTCAGGCTGGTGTCGCTGGCGGCGTCGTTGGCGGCGTCGCACGAACCCCCGGCCCAGGAGCCCGTGGAGGCGATGCTGGCGATGTTGGCGTGGATGGCGCATGGATGGCAACAGGGCTTGAGGCACCCCTGGCCGTAGGAGGTGGTTGCAACAGCCGTTGAATCCGCGGAACGGGCTCAGAAATGGCAGAAAGTCTACGGTGCGACGCCGTAGAACTCGAGATTACCGTGAAGTAGCCGGCGTTGCTCTCTTCGAGTTGAGGAGTTTTTTAGTTTGGAAACCTCCGTTTCTCTGTTCTCACCGCCCCTCCCCCTCGTACTGTTGTTGTGGCGACTGAGAGAAGGATAAAAAGGAAATTGCACGGGCTTGTCAACTGGCTCCAGCCGAACCGCCGCCGCTGCCACGTGCAGATAGAGGAGAGTTAAAAGATGAGAGGAAAAAGAAAAGACTTACGTCGCAGACACAAACGCGCCTGCCGAAGCGGACGCTGGCTGAAAAACAAAAAACAGATAAGCGGCCGTAGCCGCGCTTCGTGAATACCTCCCCTTTGGCTACACTATCCCTCGTTCTTTTATGGCTTTGGTGTACGTCATCCTTATCGTACTCGTCATCATCTTCTCCCACCTCACCGAATACTTCTTTATCTTCTCTATTCATGGGTTAATACAAGTCATGCTTATGGTCATCCTCGTAGCCTTTCGAAACTTCTGTAGTTCGTACGTCTATATCAAACTTTCTACTATAGGTAACACTGCTAACAAGACGTAAAGACCAAACATAAATTCATTGCCAGCCCTCATTCATCACTCCGACATATCGCAGAAGTCATTTTCCAGTTCTGCACTTACATTCGTTAGAAATCACGGCAAGCCGTTTTCGCTATCGGCATAGGGCGCCGACCTCTCCGGCGTGACTTTAGGTACAGTGTGTGCCAGCAGTTTTCGAGAACTTCATGCGGGCAAGAACGTCTTCCTTAGCGCAGGAGCCATCTGTCGCTTTCCGAATTCAGTCACGCAACCGCAACACTAACGGGGCCGTACACACTAGCAACCGTCGGAACTCGTTTACAATGAGCCGTTTCAGCGTGCTAAAAAAGGTAGTGTAGCGCGCGGCGAATATTATGCATGAGGCGCCCAATCCGCCACCATCGACAGGAAACGGGGCGCCAATGTCGCCTAACGTTAAATGGTCTAAAAAATAATTGGTAAAGCTCTTTTTGCCGCATAATTGCTGCATTAAAGGACGAAATGTTTTGTTTCAATTTCGTAGTCAGCAAGGCGACAATGACTTAGCTGAAAAGGTGCGACTACTCACAACCATCTGTTTCTGGCGGCGCTGCGAAAGAAAGCTTTGGAAAGCGGGCAGTTACAAGCCACGCAGCTGGGGTCATGCAGAGCGCCACGGCTGCTGCACCGTTCCACTTTCTACCGAGTTCGGAGGCTATAGCCAAGCTCCTCGTAACTGCGTCGCAGAATCAGAAATGATGATGATGTTGGCGAACGCTACGGTTTCGGTTGTTATTTTCGCACATTGTGTGGTTTTGTGTAATCTGCACAGCTTACCCCATGTCACTTATTGCACGTGCGTGTACCTTGGGAACGCGAGCGCTCGCACGCCGCAACAAAGTGACATGCGAAATTTGCAAGCCCGCGCTTCACCATCGCCTCTATTTTCAGTGCATTTTAATCCAACCATTAGACACCTTGCACGCTCTTTGCGCGAGTGATTCCTGCTGGCAGTCTGGCTACCGTAGTATTTTGTGTGCTACATTGATGTTTGCCTCTGCCTTTCGCTGTCCTCCGCTCTGCCTCACGTCGACGTTTTCCCTCGCTACAGCTTCGTACCGTGTTTTGCGTGGAAGGGGATGCAACTGGAGATGCGGAAGAGGCACTGCGCTGGTGCTTTAGCGGTGCTCATAGCGGGGGTTGCTCACAACATAGCTTTTTCTATACTGGAACCTCCTCTGTTGCTCAGTTATAGTGAAAAATGTAACAACTGAAGAATGAGGGCTTAAAATGCTCTAATTGCCATGCAGCGCCCTCCTGCAAAACCTCTGTTATCCATGTTCAGTACAGAGGGCCGCTGTTACCAGTTATCTCTCTACTCGGCTTTGTAGAATCGGCCTCAGAAAATCAACTACACCCATCCGTAAGTTATAAGAAAACACTTTAACCAACCTCGATTCTATTACCCGCGTCCCTGCTCCACTCTTGTGCTTCTTTCCCGATGTATATTCGTATTATGGTGGCAGCGACCCCCCCCCCCCCCAAATTAACAAAAATAAAAATTAATATTGCCTTCTACGGCCGCTCAGGAACGAAGCGACTTGAGTTTACGAAGCTGTAAGCCTGCACACGTTGCTCAGAATTACCTCAGAGCGCGAAGCGGTAGAGCCGTTTGCGGGCAGGGTTTTCAGTGCCGCGCGATCAGCCGTTTCTGGTCGCTAGGGGAGGAAGGTATCGAGGGAGTTTAAATTAGGCACTCCCACGTGGAGTGGCACCAAACGGACTGGGCGTTTTCACATATCGGGAAGTGCGAAGGGTAGTGTGAGGTGAAGAGAGTGTGCTTGTGGGGTAGGTTCCAAAAGGAGTTCTCCTGAAGCTAGAGGTATATTTTGGGCGCCTTTTGAATGGGCGAAAACGTGTCATTAAATAGCGTATAAGCACATCGACGGGCTGCTCAACTTCAATTGTTTTTCCAGCTCGCAACAACAATCTCTGAAATCCCAGAGCGAAGCGCTATTAACACTGGAGAGTTTTTGTGCCCTCGTAGTCTAAATTAATGCAACTACGACTGCATGTTAAAATACGACCCATCAAGAATTGCATCAGTAGCAACACCGACGTCTTACCGAACTGGCAGAGCGGTTCTACAGCTATGCTAAAACTCTCTGTTAGTTTTGAAATGTTACATCTGTTTAATTACTGCCTCAGTATAGAATTTAAGGCCGAATACACGGCAGAAAGCACTGTGTTCGTGTAGAATGAGCCATCACGCAAAGTAATTTGCTATAGCGAACTCATCATGTTGCATAAGTAGCACAATATAACGCTAACTCCTAATTTTGCATAGAAAGTAATATTAATTTCCATGAAGTGCGAGGCAATAACACTTGATTATTTTATCAACTTAATCACTTTGTACCCAAATTATTTCATTTGCTGGGAACGTTTTTCGAACAATACTTCATGCACTAAAGTGCCACTAAATGTTTTCAATTCAAGGCACATTTCTGATTTCCCGAGTAAATGTTCTGTTATGAACTTTACCTTTTTTTTTTCTCGCTCTCTAAATTACGAAAGCAGTAAGGCTGGCATTGACAAAAGTGAGCTGCAATTTCTGAAATACCACAATTTGTGCTCGGCTATGAGAATGTGATTGCTCATTTTAGTTTTGTCTTGAAGGTTCGCTTAGTTGCCGCATTGAAGTTGACGGCTACAGTACTTGATTTTTTGAGGCATTTATTCGCATGACCAAAAATGCTAATTTAGTTTCTAGTACATTTCTATTGACAACAGTATACAAAGTAGTACAAAATTGTAGGAACTTCCTCTCAACAAAGCTTAATAGAATATGTGCGACTCAGAAATTGTGACCGCTAATGTTTGTTTTGCGGGTCAAGGTTGCATTAGTTGCATTGACACAATAGGCTAGAGAACTTAATTATTTAGACTCTGATTTGCATGATAAAGCGTCCTGTAGGATTGTAGCATATTTTTACTGACAGGAGTACACAGAAAGCAGTAAGGAAATCGTATTACGTTCCTATCAGCAAATGTTAAAAGATTATACTCGGCTAAGAGAATTTGACTGCTAATGTATGCTTATTGTTCAAGGTTGCTTAAATAGCTTTGAAGCGTTCGCCTACAGAGATTATTTTAGGCATTTATTCGCATTACCAAATGTTTCTGCGTTTCAGTGTATTTCTACTTACAACAGTAAATAAAGATATTAGGTACAGAAAGTACGTAATTTATTAAAATGGACTATATCTGCACTTTGAAACGTTTTCGCATAGACTAATTCCATTTCAAATGCATTTGATACAATTAATGCTGGTCGTTTTTAGATAGAACAAGTCGTTCACCATGAAAGTCTTCGCCTACGAATAAACTACAATGGACACTCATTTATATTATTTGCAGTATACCGTCCGCCCTCTGCGTCCATAGACTTCCTGAACAAAATGCATATCCACCTTATTAAATATTGCAAAAGTAAAAGTTGCATACTAATAGCCGGAGACTTCAACCTACCTGACATTGCTTGGCCCGACATATCATCGAATTCTCTCCATGAAAGTATCCTCTCAGATATCATGCTTGCTTGTGACCTTACCCAAGCGGTTAATATTCCAACCAGAGTGCAGGGAACATCATCATCTGTTTTAGACCTTATCTTTCATACCAGATCTCTCGATGATGTAAGTGTTGCAGTTGAAGACGGAATATCAGATCATAAGCTTGTAGTTTTCACATACAGAATACACGCATGGAATAACTCGTCTACTCGAAACAGGAGCACAGTTAAAGACTTTAGTGGGGCTAACGATGAGTCAGTTCTTGATTGCCTCGAAATGGCCTTAGAAAAATTCACGGGAAATGATGTCAATAATCTATGGAATAAGTTAAAATCTGCTTGCCATTTCTGTATTCACCACTTCATTCCGAGCAAAACTAAGAATGTGCGTCGTAAAAACCCATGGATCAGCCGCGAAATAATTCATTTATTACGCAGAGTAAAAAGGCTCAGAAAGCACACGAAGAACAACCCTGCTCTTTTAAACTTAAGATCTTTACTTGCAGAAAAACTTCGCTCTAGTAAGCAGTTTTATTTTTCTTCCACATTACCGCAGTTCATCAAGAGCGATCCTGCCAAATTCTGGCGCCACCTTACCTCTGATACACGCAAATCCATCGATCACATCAAGACCGGCCAAAAAACCTTCCGCGACAAGCCTCAGATAGCCACAGAATTTAATCTTTTCTTTCAGTCAGTTTTTTCAGATTCCCGCCCCCGACCCTCTAGTTTTAACGGCACGAGCAGTGTCAGCCTAGAATATATATCCTGTGAGGGCATCTTCTCTATGCTCCTAAATCTGAATCCTAAATCATCGTGCGGCCCTGATGGTATTCCAAACGCCTTCTTGCGCCGTTGCGCTGAATCGCTTGCCCGGTGTCTTGTTGCCCTTTTTCGTTTGTCTTTTTCTAGTGCCGATGTTCCATCTGACTGGAGGCTCGCACGTGTCGTGCCTGTATTTAACAAAGGTGACCGCTCTCAGTTAACCAACTACCGACCGATATCTCTCATCAGCACTTCATGCAAACTCATTGAACATATCATTTCCAACTACATCACTGATTTCCTCGATAGTAAAAACATACTCTCTCCTTATCAGCACGGTTTCCGCAAAGGCCTGTCGACAACCACACAACTAGTTTCCACAATTCATTCGTTTTCCTCCGTTCTCGATAGTTCCAGTCAGATTGACGTTATATTCAGCAAGGCATTCGATAAGGTTACTCATTCCGGTCTGTTATTCAAACTTGACGAGCTGGGTTTGCCACGAACTGTAGTTGACTGGGTATCGTCATATCTTGATAAGCGCCAGCAATTTGTTGATTTCGAAGGGCACCGTTCCGACGTCCTCTCTGTCAATTCTGGTGTCCCGCAGGGCAGCGTCCTAGGCCCTCTTCTTTTCTTAATTTATGTAAACGACTTAACCTCCGTCATACATGAAAGCGTCAGTATTAAATTATTTGCGGATGACTGCTTGCTCCTCAAGGCTGTTAAAAATAGCAATGATCAGGCTCTGCTTAACGAAACTCTTAATGGTGTTTCCAGTTGGTGTGATCGCTGGGATATGAAACTGAATCCTGATAAAACTGTTTTCATGCGTATCACAAGCAAAAAGCCTCCTCTTGCTCACCAGTACACTATCAAGCAGATTCCCATAACTCAATCCTGCTGTTTTAAATATTTGGGTGTAACGATTACAGAACATTTAAGCTGGTCCGCTCAAGTTGACAATATCTGCTCCTCGGCGCGCCGCAAACTCGGCCAGTTAAGACACAGACTCAAATACAGCCCCTCCCATGTAAAGCTTCTGGCCTACAACACACTGATCAAATCTAAACTTCAGTACGCATGCGAGGTTTGGGACCCTTTCACTAAAAAAGACATTCGCAAACTTGAACGGATTCAAAGATCAGCAGTTCGCTTCATATATAAACGGTACCGACGACATGACTCCCCATCTGAATTAATGACAATCAACAACATAAAACCCTTAGAGTACTGGAGAAAGCTAGCAAGAATTGAATTCCTCTTTAAACTCTACCATTCTCAGTGCCGTCTTGTCCTTTCATTGTTTCTGAAGCCTCCACCAACTAGAGTAACAAGGCATTGCCACCCGCATAAATTATCTCCTTTGTTTGCCCGCACCAATAACTTTAAATATTCTTTCTTTCCTCGAACTCTAGCAGAATGGAACAACCTGCCCCCTCATGTGTTTGTATCCGAAAATGTGCTTTCCGCCATTGAACAAGTACTTGACCGGTAACTATTGTCTGTTGTTTGTTTCAATTTGTTTTATTTTCATGCTCCGTATCGCTTCTACTGAATTCTGCTGTTGGCGTCGTCTTCTGCTCGTCGGAGTTCTCTGTATGTTTATCCCATTCCTGCTTGGGCCTCAACGGCCTGCAGTGTTGTATAAATAAATAAAAATATTGCCACGTATCATGGTAGTGTCCGTTCGTTCGCGCAAGGCCGCAGGAAAGGGGTGTTGTCATTTTTGTTCGTGACGCGAGAAGCTACCGGACTAATCTCGATTGATCACAGCCATGAAGAGCTGAATCTACGTGTTTCCAGATAACTCTAGATCTCGACCTGTTATCTCGAAGTTTCCTTGCCGGCTTTAAAATGAACGATACCGCGAGCAGCGGGCATTCGTAGTTCGACGACTGACGAGCACGTTCGTTGCTAACGCCGCCGCCGAGTGATTCAGTTTTTTTGCGGGCGCAAGTCAGCCCAAATAAAGAGCTTCGTTTGCTAGTTTTTTTGCTGTCTTCCAGACTGCTGGATTGCCGTCACTACAGCGTGACATCTGGTGGAGGTGCGGGGTAGCCTTCTATGTACCGGACACCCCCAGCAAGTCATTCATCGGACGACTTGACTCCTGTCCACCGCACAAGCCGTCATCTGCAAGGGGACGCTCCTGAGTTCGGGATTCTTTGCTTGCCAACCACGGACTTTTAACCCGTCGCCTTGCGCGTTTTGCGTCTACTCCTAGGCGAAGAAGTTATGTGATAGAGTTTCGTTGCACGCTGAGAACTATGGGGTGTGTCTTGGTTTGTTTTTCTCACAGAAAAGGAGCAGCCCGTGAAAAGTAGACCATTAGGACGAAAAATGCTTGTAGCGGCGTTCGTCTTTTGATTCTGCTGCCTGAGTGCTCACTAGATATGAAGAATTGCCCGTTCTATGCCGAAGTCACATCAAGTGCTGTGGTACTTAGTACCTGTGGTCAACGAAACGGCGACTAAGTATAGCAGAACCATTCCATTGCAGTGCAGCTGAGATATTCACATAATGGAAGGTTTGTTCTCATTTTATTTGAATTGCATTCAGTACATTTATATCATTCCTAAATTTTTACTCTCAGGCGATATAAGTATAACGTGATTCGCCAATAATCGCCCTAAAGAAAGCATGACTGACTTTGTAAACCATTTTTTTGCGAACTATTCGAGCCATGGGTAGTTAATCATTAGCATCGGCTTATGATTAGGTTCGGCTGAACAGCTATATGTTGCAATGGGATGTGGCTTCTGTGATGATGCTTACGAAAGCATGGCTTTAATGCAGTCTTTCTTCAAATGCGCCCGCAGTCAAGCTCTGTACAGCTGCTCCAGCCGTATCATCACGGTGCTATTGCACCAGCTTTCATCCATCGTCGAGCAAACGCTACCTTAACCAGAGGAAAATGGCACCAAGACCTGCCGGTACAGCCTATGAGCCACTAACACTGGATATCATGCATGCCACTTGTAAAAGGATGGCACAAACGTCTTCTGGTGCAAAGATCTCTGTCTTTTTCATTTGTTTCTTTTTCACCTTTTGAAAGAGGAGCAGCAGAAAAAAGAAAAATATATAGCGGCCGTCATGAAAGCACTGCTCTAGTCAAGTGCTTTCTGTTATATTGTGTAAGGCTTCTTAGTTTTTTCACTTGTGCATCTCATGCTTGGGAACCTGGGCCACAGTATATATTAAACAAAACTAATATGCATTGCCTCACATGCCGCCGGTGGGATCCGAACCCACGACCTCCGATTTACGCGTCCGGTGCTCTGCCGCTGAGCTACGGCGACGGCTGTCAAATCATCTGCTTTCGGGGGTATTTATGTTTACAAATAACCTAACCTTGAGAGTGTTCATCAGCGCCACCCACGTTCTTAAGCGGCGCACGTAGCACGTCCTGAGTTGCCGCTGATGTGATGTAGAACGTCATCGAACGGCGCGGGTAGAAGCTGTGTGAGAACCCTCCTATGCTTCCTGTGGCGTCAAGGCTGGCAGAACCAAGGCCCTCACTACGTTACAAGTATGAGAGAAGCCAACAGCCACAGAAACCAAGGGACACAGGGGATTTTTAATTTATTTATTGATTTTGTGCTTTTGTTCGATTTAGAATATTACTGAATATGTTGTCGCTTAAAGCTAATTGATTGGAAAAGCAGAAGAAAAACAACCACAGGCCGCCGGTGGGATATGAGGGCCTCGGTTCTCGCAGCCTTGATGTCATAGGAAGCATTAAGGGTTCTCACACAGCTTCCACCTTCGCCGTTCGATGACGTTCTCCGTAACATCGGCGGTAACTCAGGACGTGCTACGTCCGCCGCTTAAGAAAGTGGGTGGCGCTGATGAACACTCTCAAGTTTAGGTTATTTGTAAACATAAATACCCCCGAAACTAGAAGATTTGACAGCCGTCGCCGTAGCTCAGATGTAATAAAGAAAAAAAAGTCGCCGTAGCTCAGCGGTAGAGCACCGGACGCGTAATTCGGAGGTCGTGGGTTCGGATGCCACCGGCGGCATGTGGTTGTTTTTTATTCTGCTTTTCTAATCAATTAGCTTTAAGCGACAACATATTCAGTAATATTCTAAATCGAACAAAAGCATCAAATCAATAAATAAATTAAAAATCACCGGTGTTCCTTGATTTCTATCGCTGTTGGCTTCTCTCTTACAAGGTATGACATGTTTGAAGTGAACTATTGGTGTGATAACTCTATGGCAGACATAGCCGAATGGGCAATACATATTTGAATATTAGCGTTCAAGTGGAGAACTCCGTCTTAGAAGCACAGTTGTGGCTAGCATCAATAACTCCTATCTTATCAGATTATTCTTGCATTACACGAAACCCTGTAAAACTTATTATTGAACTTTACAGAAGAAAATCGTTTGTTCGATATGCCATGAGCATTGCTGAGGTTATTTTTCTTTTACACTCCCTTGGTCACTTGCAACTGACTTACAGCATAGTTGAAATTCATTTGGAACCGTTCGAATATTTAAGCATTTTCGTTTGTATTCATTCCGACGTTCAGTTGCTGGTTGCATTACATTAGCTGAGCCTACGTCAAAAAATATTTCCGTGACCTTAACCAGACCCCTTGCTTTACTTCAACCGACGCATTTATTTATTTGTTTATTTAGAACATACTACATGCAGGCCTACAGTAGGCCCAAGCAGGAGGGGCGAATACATAATATATGCAAACAAGAACAGGTTTAGCAAAATTGAAGAATGTTAAATAGAAGTTGTAACACATAATACAGCAATAAATACAAGGCTCAGATGCAAAATACAAAAAGTAAACGTAGAAATAAATGGCTCTCAGATTGAATGCTGTGAAGAAAACATTGAGTCAAAAGAATCAGCTCTGGTTAAAAGATCTGGCGGACACCTGTTCCACTCCTCAATGGTGCGTGGAAAAAATGAGTATTTCAAGGCGTTAATCCTAGCACTGTAAGGGGTTAATGATTGTGTATGATGATTTCGTGTTTGGCGCGTACTGTTAGGTTTAAGGAAGGGGTCGGCATTCATAGACAGTTTATGGTTTTTTAGTAAGAAAAGTAGTTTCAATCTTTGAATTTTCCGGTTTCCGGTTTCAGTTTCAGTCTTTGATTTTGCCTCTCTCCCGAGCCATCAAGGTTTGCAATAAGCTGTGGAAATCACTTCAGTTACTTCCACAGCGAATTTAATGTTGCAGTTGGTGACGGGTAATTGCCTTAAGAATAACCTGAGTACTCATTTTTATCTTCATTGGTACACTTGTTCACTTGTTTCCCTTGAATTCTTAACTTAAATAAATATGGGCAGGCCTCAGTACTGGAGAGATGCGCTGCGGGACAAATAAAAAACTACGTGTTCAGCTGCTCCCTTATGGGCACGTTGCTGAGGCTTTTATCGCTAGTAGATTTATGCGGCTTTACTTACAAGCATTGTTTCTCACGCAGTGTGTGCCTTAATATGGTGATTCATTTGCTTTAGAGAGTGCAACTCTGGTTGCCCGACAAACTTGCTCGCCTCTACAGTCTTAATTCAAACATTTTGCCCCAACAGCTCATATAGCTACAAATCGTGCTAGATTATCTAGAAGCAGGGAAATAAAATGAACAGGAAGAAAAGTTAAGTTACTTTCGCCTAGCTGCTCTAAGAAAAAGAAACATGCTCAAGTCGTATTGCAGTGTGTTTATGCCACGGCTTTTGAGAACAACAGCTGCATGAATTTTTCTACAGACCAGTCAAAAAACGCGGGAAATAATTTTCATCTTTGATGGCCTGCATGTTACCTTCACATTACTGGAATGGCTAAATATCTCCTCTTGATATCCTAATTTCGCACAACATGGTAATTTCAGTTAATGTCAATATCATTCGGCCTTCGAATGTGCCTGCAGAATTGAACACAACAGCATGTTATAGCTTTTTCTTGTTCAAAGATGCGTTATACTAGGTTCTAGCCTTGTGACTGCTGCTTATGCTGGTATTCGGCAACCTTATCAAACTAAGTCAGAGTGATGCGTTGTAGAGCACATTTACCTGTTTATTTTCGAAAATAAGTTACTATAGCTGTATACCTGGAATCGTTTTCTGATGCTGTTCTCTTGCCGCTGCATACCGCCATGAAGGTGGCTACCAGTTGGTGCTGTTTATGCACACATTTCATCCATAGGACGCTACCTCTTCCTGATGGTGATGCAGACAAGTAACGTAAAGCAGGCTGCCTGATATCAGAGATAAGTCTCAGGATGGCACACCAAATGTCACTTACGTATTCCTGTGTTAATGCATGTTTACTAAAATCAGCTCAAAGCTTGATATCTACATCGATGTGGACTGTTAACATGCGTTTAGTACCCTGTTCGACTTTTATTTCACTAGTGTTGCAGCCTTTATTGTTCTTAAAATTGAGTAAGCATTGTTTCACTCTGCGGGATTTTTAGCCGTTTTAGAGAGGCGTGTGTTTACGCATGCATAGTGTTTTCCACAGGTTTGTTATGTGGCTCATTGAACCGTCATGTTACAGAATCAATTATTTCACTTCTGCGTTGTACAGGAAAGGGACCGGTATTTATATACACCAGGTGTTTTCGGGAACACAAAAAAGTTTTTAAAAATATGACTTCTGCGGCATAGTATTACCAGTGTTAGCAACTCAATTCCTATAATTAAATTTTAAGTAACGCAGCTGTGCAACTGGTTGCATTAAGATTCGTACCCAGTCGTTAGTAGTAGCCATATGAGTTTTTAGAATTTACAAAACATGGTTACCCTCACCTCTTCGGTTCAAGAAAATATGGCTGCATCGTGACAAAATACATGCGCTTTTGAAAGCATACAGGCAAAGCAACTCCTGCAATGCATCTAACTGCTTCAAATCTCTTAATTGCAGCTAGACGCCTAACACTTATAGTTAAAAGGTTTATTAATAAAAATTAGTTAACCATCTTACTACTCAAGACGATTGACTTGTTTTCTGGTGCCCGCGAACGCTGGTAACGCTATGCTGAAAAACCCACATTTTGAACTCAAAACCTATTTTTGAAAATTACGTAGTCTTCCATTAAACACCTGGTATATATTTATATTGTCACGTAGTGGGGACTTCAGTCCGGCGAACAAGAATACCACAAGAATGCCTTCCAAACGAAACTCTTTATTTGCGCCGGCTTGCGACCGCAAAACACTGAATCACTCGGCGACGGCGTAGAAACAAGCGTGATCAGCGGTCGTCGAACAAAATGCCGGTCGCTCTCGGCCATGCTCTTTTTAAAGCTGATAGCGAACTTCCCAGATAAAGCTTGGAAAGTTACTAGAATAGCCTGGCACTACGTAGAATTGTCTCCGCCTGGATGCGATCAGTCGAGATAAATCTAGGCATGTGTTGCACCACAAACAAAGCGATCAAGCGGTGTGCCGGCAGCTTTGAAGAATGAACAAACAAACACTACAAACATTCGCGGCATTACTCCCCTCTCAAAGGAGCATCGTCCCGATGTTTATTACATAATGCGGCCACAAAGAAACTAAAACGGAGTGCGCGAAAATAAACACCAAGGGTGTAAACAAAACGTGCTTTAGCGCACATAATAAGGCTTTACACGGACGACATGGACAACTTATGGTCGTACGCGGCGCCGCTGGGACGCCGTCATTTCGACAGGGGCGACTTCATAGTCCAGTTCATCTAGCCGACGAAGAACCTTGTACGGGCCGAAATAGTGGCGCAGTAGTTTTTCACTCAATCCGCGGCGGCGAATGGGCGTCTAAACCCAGACGCGGACTCCTGGCTTGTATTCCCCGTTGCGCCTTCGTAGGTTGTACCGTGCGGCGTCGGTGCGCTGCTCTTTCTAGATCCGAAATCTGGCAAATATTCGGGCTTCTTCTGCGCGTTGAAGGTAGGCGGTGACGTCGACGTTATCTGTTTCGGTAACATTGGGCACGGAACCATGACGTCTAGCGTGGTCGTGGCCTCCCTGCCATGGACGAGCCTAAAAGGCGTCATTTGGCTGGTCTCCTGCACCGCGGTGTTGTATGCGAAGACGATATGAGGCAGGATTACGTCGCGGGTCTTGTGTTCGGCATCGACATACATGGCGAGCGTATCGGGGATGGTTTTGTTCAGGTGCTCGGACATTGCGTTGGTCTGCGGATGGTATGCAGGTGTCCTCCGGTGGCTGGTTTGGCTGTAATGCAGGCTGGTTTGCGTCAGTTCCGCTGTGAATGCGGTTCCTCTGTCCGTGATGAGCATATCGGGGGCGCCGTGACGCAGAAGAATGCACTCCACGAAAAGTTTGGCGACTTCTGCTTGTGCTCCGTAAGGTAGACCTTTGCCTCGCGTAGCGGGTCAGCTAGTCAGTCGCTATAATGATCCACTTATTTCCGGATGTTGACTTCAGGAAAGGGCCAAGCAAGTTCCCGCCGATCTGCTGAAAGGGCATTGATGGGAGTTCAATGGGATTCAGAAATCCTGCTGGTCGGGTTGGAGGGGTCTTTGGTCGTTGACAATCTCGGCAGGTTTTCACATAATGTGTGACATCGGCAGACAGTTGGGGCAAGTATTATTATTTATTTTATTTATTTATTACATGCTGTTGGCCTCTCTTTGAGGCCGTAACAGGATTGGGTGCACATATGCATGAAAAAGTACACAATAAAAGAGTGCAGAGAAGGAACTTTTCACTCTCATAGAAAGAAACATGGTAAATGACACATGGTGACAATGTTAACCGTTTTGAAAGTGGTTTGCTACCTTCGACACGAATGCTTCAGGAGTGAGCTGGCTTACAATTTCAGATGGCAACATATTCCATTCACGAATTACATGCGGGAATCCTTGTTTTGAATGCGGCGGAGGGTGCGAGAAGACCAGAGATGTCCAGCTGTCCTATCGTCGTGTGAAGCCTGAAGAACGTGCTGGCACAACAAGGAGGTAGGCTGTTTCGTTGGCTGCAAAGTCCTTCACGAGGACATCATTCTACAAACAGAAGGAAGACACTGCTCTCTTGAAAGAGGCCGGTGTTGAATGAACCTTGGCTTCCAAGTACTCGGTGAGGCATGTGAGGTCAAGGTCCGAGCGTTGCTGTTGTGCAAAAGAACTGGAGCTGACAAGTCCCAGGAAGGCATCCTCATCGTCGTCCGGCTGTGCTGCATTTACAGCGGCTCGTGACAGGCAGTCGGCGTGAGAGTGCTTGCGTCCGGACTTGTAAACGATGGTGAAGTCAAACTCCTCGAGGCCCAAGCTCCATCGACGAGGCGGCCGGAGGGTGACTTCAAACTTGCATGCCAGCACAGCGTGTGGTGATCGCTGACCACCTTGAATGGTCATCCGTACAGGTAGGGGCGGAATTTCGACGTAGCCCAGATGATAACAAGGCACTCCTTCTCGGTTGTCGAATAATTAGCCTCGGCTTTGGACAGGGAACGGCTAGCGTATGCGATGACCTCTGCTCCGTCAGGTTTCTGAACGAGGACAGAGCCTATGCTCACAGTACTTGCGTCGTTATGAATTTCAGTCTCGGCGTTTTCATCGAAGTGCGCGGGGATCGGTGGGGACTGTAAACGATGCTGAAGTTCCTTGAAAGCATCCACTTGGGGCGCTTCCCATTGAAAGGGCACGTCTGCCTTTGGCAGTTTGGTCAATGGCTTGGCGATGGGCGAAAAGTGCTTCACAAATCGTGGGTAATATGTGCGCAGTTCGATGAATCTGCGCAGAGCTTTCTTATCGGCCGATGGCGGAAACATTACGATAGCAGCTGTTTTCTGCGGGTCTGGCAGTAATCTCTCCTTGCTAAAGATGTCGCCTAGAAACAGCAGCTCTTCATAGTCAAAGTGGCACTTCTGTGGTTTCAAATTTAGTCCGGACGGTTCGATTGCGTCTAGTACCGTTAGAAGCCTTTTTAGGTGCCCCTAAAACTTCGAGGCGAAGACAACAACGTCATCTAAATATACCAGACAAATCTGCCACATCAGGCGTGCCAACACTGCATCCATTATTCGCTTAAATGTCGCTGGTGCGGAACAGAGACCAAGTGATATCACCTTGAACTCGAAGAGCCGATCTGAAGTGGTGAATGCGGTCTTCTTGCGATCTCTTTCATCGACCTCAATTTACCAGTAGCCGCACTTGAGGTCGGTCAATGAGAAATACTTGGGCGTAGCAGAGGCGGTCCAGTGTGTCGCCGGTGCAGGGGAGGCGGTAGGCGTCCTTCTCTGCGATGTTGTTCAAGGGCCGGTATTCAACGCAAAATCGAAGTGCAGTCTTTCTTTCTCACCAGAACAACAGGTGCGTCCCAGGGGCTCTTTGAAGGTTGAATAACGATGTCGCGCAGCAATTCTTCCACTTGGTCCCGGATGGCTTGTCGTTTTCGCGCCGACACTCGTTAGGGGCTTTGGCGGAGTGGTCGGGCATGCTGGTCGGTTATAATGCGATGGTTGGGAATCGGCGTTTGTCGGACCTTCGGCGATGACGAGAAGCACTTGCTGTAGCTTGGAATGAGATTCCGGATTTGGTCTTGTCTGTTTCGGGGCTGGGCTGGTTTTATGTCGAAAGTGGGCGAGTTCTCTTGGTAAAGCGAAGCTTCTGCTGTGGATGGGTCGGAGAGGGTGAAGAAGTCTCGTACGTCGGATATTTCGTAGAGGAATGCGATCGTAGTTTCACTGTTAACGTGCCGGTATTCTTGGCTGAAGTTTGTGAGCAGTACTTCTGCTTGTCCTTTGCGCAAATTTGCGATGTCTCTTGCGGTGTCGATTCCTCGGTCGAGACGCAACTGCATGTTCCCCTCGATAATGGCTTCAGTGTTATTCGCTTCCGTGGCACCTACGGTGATAATGACGCTTAAGCGGGGTCGGACACTGACTTCTTCCTCCAGGACACTAAGCGCAACGTGATGTACCGGAGTTCTCATCGACGGGATGGCCTCGTCCGTGGATAGTGAGATCATCTTGGACCGCAGGTCGATGATCGCCTGATGGTCATTAAGGAAAGCCGTGCCGAAGATCACTTCGCGGGAACATTGCCGTTGCACTACGAAGGTCACGGGTTAGGTATATCCCAAGCGGTCGCTACTTTCCTCAGCTGCGCAGCTAATGGTCCATTCATCACCGAATAATCGGCTCCTGTGTGGTCTAGAGTGGTGACTTTCCGGCCTTCAATAACCACTTCTAAGTCGGATGTGCTGGCTCATGTGTTGCACGTTTGTCCTCAGGGTCGGGTCACGGCTTCGTCAGGTATGTGAATCGCGGGTGGGGCAAGTGGTCGCAGCTTTTCTTGATGGCATCGTCGTTGTGAAGGTGGTTCGCGTCGTGTTCGAGGTTGTCGTTGTATGCGGCGTCGGCGTACTGGGTGCGGCGTCTTCACACCGCATGGTCACTGTAGGATCTTCAATGTTTCCTCGGCAAGCAACCTGACCTTCATACTGGTGAAAAGCGCAAAAAAGGCGGGACAACGACAAGACAAGCGCTGACTATAAGCTGAGTTTATTGAAGGACGGAAGGGTATATATACGAAAACATAACACAAAGAAGTAAAATGAAAGTGTGTAAGGGCCGTGAAAATCACCGACTCAGTTAATTGGCAGCGCTTGTCTTGTCGTTGTCCCGCCTTTTTTGCGCTGTTCGCCAGTATTTATGCATACCAACTCGCTCAGATCTCATCCTTACCAAACCTGACCTTCCTAGGTTGTTTTTTTAGTTCCCCTTACGGGGGCTAGGTGACCTTCCTCGGACAGACGTGGCGTAGGTGCGGCCCCGTGGTTCAAAACGAGCGGTGGACGGCGACGGGGAGCTGGAAAGACGGCTTGACGACACGTACTCCCCGCTGCGCAGCTGGTCGCCAATTTCCCGTGGTCACTCGCCGCAGAGTGGTCGTGGGGCGTCGGTGGCGAAACCTCGCAGGCCGAGGTGTCTGTACGGGCAGTGGCGAAGTATGTCCCCGGCGTGGCCACAATGGAAACACAGTGGGTGCTTGTCGGGAGTCCACGGCTCGTCGCATTTCCTAAAGTTGTTGCGTCACTCGTAATGTGAGCTTGCAGGAGATAGGGACAGTCGCTATTGTAGAGCTCGTGCCCGTCGAAGTGGGCTTGGGGGGTGTCGTCGAGCCGGAGGACTGCGTAGTGCTGCAGCGTAGGTCATGGCTGTAGCTTCCTCTGCTGTTACCGGTGAAGAGGAGCCAAGTGTATGATGTTGGGGATGGCAGCAGTCGGCGAAGTTGTTCGCGAGTAATTTCGTGTATTATATCTCGAAGGTTATCTCCCCTTGCATGGGTATCTTCTATGGGGGCTTGCCGGCAGCACTTGAAGTGGTCGGTTGTAGTGAAGGATCCGGGCATCAAGGGTATTTTTTATTGTTCAAGCTTCAGCTACAAGCTCGGCAATGGTTGATGGAGGATCCCGGATCAGGCCGGCGAATTGCTCCTTCACGCCACGCATCAGGAAGGGAGCTTCTTTTCTTCATTTATATCAGGGCTGGTGCGCCTGAAAACGCGTTTCGTGTCTTACACATACGCAGTCAGGGTCTCATTTGAGCACTGAGTTCTTGACTGCAGAAGGACCTCTGCTCTTTCCTTACCTACGACGCTAGTGAACGTATCCAGTGGCTGCGTCTTGAACGTCGCGCAGGTCGGGAAGGAAGATTCATGGTTTTCAACCCATGTTCTGGCAGGGCCGTCAAATGCAAAATGAACGTTTCAAAGCTTAGCTCTGTCCTCCGAGGCGTTCAGTGCTACCACACGGTCGTACATGTCTAGCCAGTCCTCTACATCTTCGTGTGGTTCTGCACAGAAAGTCGGTGGCTCACTGGTCTGGCGAAGCACGACGGGCTTTGGCTGTGCGCCAGGTTCTATCGTGAGGGGCATAGCTCGATGGCAGGTCAGCGCCTCCATCAGATGTAAAGTAGTTGTGTACTGCAGTCCGGCGAACAGAAAAACTGCGAGAATGGCTTCCAAACGAAACTCGTCATTTGGGCTCAATTGCGCCCGCAAAGAACTGAACCACTCGGAGGTGGCGTAGCAACAAGCGGGCTCGTTGGTCATCGAACAGAATGCCGGCAGCTCTCGGCCATGCTCTTTTTAAAGCTGATAGTGAACTTTCGAGATAAAGCTTGTAAAGTTAATAGAACAGTCTGGATCAACGTAGAATCTGCTCGCCTGGATTCGATCAATCGAGATAAACCTAGGCGTGTCTTGCATCGCGAACAAAGCGATAAAGCGGTGTGCAAGCATTTTTGAACAATAAACAAACAGTAAAAACATTCGCAGCAATATATATAAGAAAAACGTAATGACATTTAATTGACGATGGTTTGGATCGAGGGACAGCCGTTTTCAAGTGGACTACAGAATTTGAAGCATGCAGCTTTTGTTTCGAATGCAGTAGTGTACTAGAAAAAAGCTGGTCTTCCAGCCGAATCGTCATGAATTAATACCTGTTATGTTTTTTTTCGATTTCTCTGTGCCAACCATTCCTACCAAGAGGGAACTGAGGGGCTAGGCCTTCGGTGCCGAAGGTAATATTCTGTTGCTCTATTGTACTCCGAAAAAAATATTTTGATTTGTCGTGCACTCTTGTAACCCTGATGTATGCTTGTGTGCAATAAATGAATGTTATAATTTGCATTTTGCTACTATCCTTCTTTAAGCAGTTTAGGATACACTGCTCACAAAATGATTTTGAAGTGATGCAACAATGTTGATTAAAGTGTCATACAGTGTAATTAACACATGTTTCCAAACATTCAGAAGTTGATGGTCGGAATTATACTTTTTCGTCTTCAGACTTTTGGGTAATGGTGGTCAATAGTCGAAGACTGTTTGTAGGGTGCTGGTAGACATTGCTGGTATGTGGTTGATATGAAAGGTAACGACTTTCTATGTACTTGCGTCTTTTCAATAACGGTCGCCAATTGTCGGAAGACCGTTGATAGGGTGTTGGTACGTATTCTGTCTAAGTGGTCGATAGAAAGTATATAGGAACTGTCGACAAGGGGATCACAGAAAGTATAAAAACTTCGCCTGGTTAACCTCCCTGCCTTTCCGTCCTTTTCTCTCTCTCCACGTAGTTGACCCTTTTCGATTACGGTGGCCAATTGTTCAAGGAGGGTTGATCAGTTGTTACAGCAAAGTATAACGGCATTTTAAAGACTTTCTATTCAGTGTTGATGCGTTCTAGTAACATTCGCCTAAGGACTTTCTAATGAATCCTACTAAACATTTTTGTGCGGTGAGTTCATCCCAGTAGGCCATCAGAACCGATGAAGCAGCTTCGACGCAGGCGCTTTGGCGGCGAGCCAAAGTGCTGGCTCTGCTCGACGGGTGCAAGACACACAAACAGGATTCCACAGAAAGACCAACCTTAAAAGAGGTCATGCTAAACGAATGGGAGAAATTGCTAACTCACGCGTTCCGCGGTACTGAGATCACCGAAGGGCAAATCGAAAACAAATTGAAAAGATTGGAGACAAGTTTCAAGAAACGCAAGATCATAATAACGGGTCAGCCAACTGCGTCCAACATGCGCCTTTAAAGAGGAAGTTTCGGCGGTGATTCAGGAGCGCCGCACGATTAATGTATTGCGCAATTTTTTGCACGGCAGTGCATTGCATTTTTTCGAGAAAAAATGGTTCAGCTGAGGCGTGAATTCAGTACTAATGGATACTATTACAGCTGACCTGAATATTTTGGCACATGTTTGAAACAGGTATTCACGCAAATAAATATATATATATATATATATATATATATATATATATATATATATATATATATATGAGGGTTCTCACACAGCTTCCACCCTCACCGTTCGATGACGTTCTACGTCACATCAGCGGCATGCTACGTCCGCCACTTAAGAGCGTGGGTGGCGCTGGTGAACACTCCAGGTTAGGTTATTTGTAAACATAAATACCCCGAAAGCAGAAGGTTTCACAGCAGTCGCCGTAGCTCAGCGGTAGAGCACCGGACGCGTAATTCGGAGGTCGTGGGTTCGGATCCCACCGGCGGCATGTGGTTGTTTTTTCTTCTGCTTTTCTAATCAATTACCTTTAAGCCATAACATATTCAGTAATATTCTAAATCGAACAGCAGCCCAAAATAAATAAATAAATTAAAAAATCCCCGTGCCCTTTGGTTTCTGTGGCTGTTGGCTTCTCTCATATTTATAACGAGCCCCTCATTCCCCTTTCCTTGTCTGCTTAATTGCTTAACGAGAGCCTCGGTTCTGGCAGCCTTGATGCCTTAGGAAGCAAAAGAGTGTTCTCACACAGCTTTCACCCTCGCCGTTCGATTACATACTACGTCACATCAGCGGTAACTCAGGACGTGCTACGTCCGCCGCTTAAGAACGTGGGTGGCGCTAGTGAACACTCCAGGTTACGTTGTTTGTAAACATCAATACCCCCGAAAGCAGAAAGTTTGACAGCCGTCGCCGTAGCTCAGCGATAGAGCACCGCACGCGCAATTCGGAGGTTGTGGATTCGGATCTCACCGGCGGCATGTGGTTGTTTTTTCTTCTGCATTTCTAATCAATTCCCTTTAAGCGATAACATATTCAGTAATATTCTAAATCGAACAAGAGCACAAAATAAATAAATTAATTAAAAAATCCTCGCGCGCCCCTTGGTTTCTGTGGCTGATGGCTTCTCGCCCTCATATATATATATATATATATATATATATATATATATATATATATATATATATATATATATATATATATATATATATATATATATATGTAGAAGAAGGGGTCACAACCTTGCAATTATCTTAATTTAATACCGACAGTTTCGGACGGAGGACCGTCCTTCCTCAGGGTATACACCTTGTGTATACCCTGTGTATACCCTCATTCTTGTGTATATCCTTGTGTATACCCTTGTGTAGGGTATACACCTTGTGTATACCCTGTGTATACCCTCATTCTTGTGTATACCCTGAGGAAGGACGGTCCTCCGTCCGAAACTGTCGGTATTAAATTAAGATAATTGCAAGGTTGTGACCCCTTCTTCTACAAGTCTTCCTGGCCCATTGAACGACAAGACCTCCTGCAACTATATATATATATATATATATATATATATATAAAGCACTAAACGAGAAACGTATTTGGTTGCTAGACGTAAAATGCAAAATTGAGAAACGCTTCATTTAAGTAAACATTTATTGGGAGTCGACGTTTCGGACTAGGCCTGTCCTTTTTCAAGACTGAAGTTGCATGGTTCTTGCTTCACTTCTTAAAGGGTCTCCATCTGTACAGGTGTTCGACACATGAGTCAAAACAAGCAGACGATGCAGGAGGGAGAACGGCTCAAGGAAGTGAAAAAAAGAAAAAATTATCAAAAAATACACAAACGGAACAGGGAGGGGGGAGGATAAATCTCGTTCCCCGCCACCCACATATGCGGTCGCGGGGAGAAAAGATGAAAAAAAAGAGAAGAGGAAAAAAAGAAAAAAATTGGAGGGGAGAATGGACGGCGAACCGGAGTCCCAACTCAGCGGGCAGCTAGTAAAGTGTATGGAGACAGACAATGGCCGAAGCACAGCATAGATTTGAGATGCACTCAAATGTTGTCCACTTCAACGAGTAAACAAAATACAACGAAGCAAAATGGGCGGGGGGAGAACTTCTGCCATGTGCAACTTTTTTGCAGGAAGAGTCAAGGCGGCCAGAGTGGTATTTAACTAGACACACGTGGGGTGTAGATGCGCTCACATGTACACACCCGCAGAAGCAACAACAAAAATCAATGAAAAGGAAAGACCGGAAACGGAGGCGACTTTGGGGAAGAATTGGGGCCACTATGAATGGCTTGGGGCAACTATGAATGGCGGGAGTGCTTAAGTTTCCTTGATTGCGCCACTATCGTCAAGATGGTCGAACGGGGGAAGGTAATAACGCGCTGTTCGATGAAGACGTCGGTGTAAGCGTATGGGGAAAAGCCTGCGCAGGAGAACGAATGGCCGAGGCTTGTCAAGGCGGCACTCCAAGGTCAGTACTGGATTTGCAAGGGGCGTATTGAAGACAAAGCGCCCAGGTTTTCATTAATGCCTTGGGCAATTGTTTCAAACTTTTACAAAAAGTACGACTAGCGTTGCTCCCGTTTCCGGGTGTTCTTGAACCCACCCTGTAAGACTGTTTATTTAAGTGCTTCGAATGGGTGTTTTGTGTTCATTAATGTGTTTTGACAAGGGGAGGTTAGGTAGAGATAGGGCATGAGCGCGGTGGTTGTTACAACGAACTCATAGTGGGTTAACCGTCTGCCCAATGTACTCCATACTGCACACACCGCATTCTAGGAGGTAGATAATGTTGGAGGAGTCACAATTAAAGCCGCCATTGATTTTCTATTTAAAGTCTGAGACTGTGCTTATTGCACAGATTGTCGTTTGCATATGTTCGCAGACCTGGCATCTCCTTTTGGTGCAGGGTCGGCAACTCAACCCCATTTGGTTATGTGTTTTTGAGTGTACGAGAATGTTTTCTATGTTTTTCAGTCGTCTGTAGACTACATGGGGGGGAGTAGGGAACATTTTGGCGTGGCGCTCGCTTTGTTCGAGAATGTTGAATTCTTTCTTTAAGGATTTTGTTTACGTTGGGGGGGATTGCTTGTGAAGGTGAGTACCAAGTTTTCCCGGTGATCTGTTTCTTCACTGCGTCGACGTCCATCTAGTATTTCCTCTCTGTTGAGTTTAGATGCCCTTTGGATTGCATCGTCAACAATGGCGGGGGGATATCTTTGCTTGGTTAGGACTTCTCGCATGCGATTGGGATTCCTCACGAAGTCTTGATCTTATGAACAGATTCTTTTAAATCGACGTGCCTGAGAGTATGGGATATTTGTTTTGGAGTGACAAAGATGACAACTTTGAAAGTGTAAGTATTGTTGACGGACCGTCGGTTTTCTCTATAGGCTGGTGTTAAGTGAGCCTTCCTTTACCGTTATCTCGACATCTAGAAAGTTAATTGTTGTGTGGAAATACGTCTGAGTGAACGAAATGTTGGGGTGGACAAGGTTGAATTGTTCAATAAAGTGTAGGAGTTCTTCTGTGTCAATCAAAATTAAAAAAATGTCATCCAAGTTGCGTTTCTATAGGATAGGCTTGATGAGAGAATCTTGGGAAAATATAGATTCAATACCATGCATGAAGGTGTTGGCGTAGGCGGGGTCCATCTTTGTACCCACAGCTGTGCCATTAATTTGTAAGTAGTGTTGATCGTTGAATTCAAAGTTGTTGTATTCGAGTGCGATTTTCGCAAGTATTTCTAGAACAAGAGGGGCAGGGGACTTATCTTTTCTATCTTTCTTGTACGCTTCGGTCAGACATCTGATGCCATCGGAATGAGGACTGTTAGTGTAGAGTGAGATTACATCTAATATTGCCAGAAAGGCTCCATCCGGAAGTTTAAGGCCACCTATTTCGCGAAAGAAATGGTTTGTGTCTCGTATGTAGGATGGGTGTGTTGTTGTAATATGCCTGATTAATGCCTGAATATGCCTGATGAATATACCTGAACAAGAACTCCTACACTTTATTTAAAAAATTCAACCTTGTCCACCCCAACATATCGTTCACTCACGTGTACTTCCACACCACAATTAACTTTCTAGATGGCGAGATAACAGTAAAGGAAGGCTCACTTAACACCAGCCTATAGAGAAAACCGACGGCCCGTCAACAATACTTACACTTTCAAAGTTGTCATCCTCGTCACTCCAAAACAAGTATCTCATACTCTTAGGCACATCGATATAAAAGAATCTGTTCACAAGGTCAAGACTTCGTGAGGAATTCCAATCGCATACGAGAAGTCCTCACCAAGCAAAGATATCCCCCCGCCATTGTCGACGATGCAATTCAAAGGGCATCTGAACTCAACCAAGAGGAAATACTAGATGGACGTCGACGCAGTGAAGAAACAGATCACCGGGCAATCTTGGTACTCACCTTCACAAGCAATCCCCCAACGTAAACAAAATCCTTAAAAAACATTTCAACATTCTCTAACAAATCGAGCGCCTCGCCAAATTTTCACTACTCCCCCTCACGTAGTCTACAGACGACCGAAAAACATTCAAAACATTCTCGTACACTCAAAATCACATAACCACCTGGGGTTGGGTTCCCGACGCTGCGCCAATAGTAGATGCCAGGTCTGCAAACATATGTAAACAACAAGCTGTGCAAAAAGCACAGCCTGAGGCTTTAAATGGAACATCAATGGCGACTTTAATTGTGACTCCTCCAACGTTATCAACTTCCTAGAATGCGTTGTGTGCAGTATTCAGTACATTGGGCAGACGGTTAACCCTCCACGAATTCACTTTAATAACCACCGCGCTCATACCCTATCACTACCTATCCTCCCATTGTCAAAACACATTAATTACAAAAAACACCCATTTGAAGCATTTAAATTAAGTCTTACAGGGCGGGTTCAACAACACCCGGGACGGGAGCGACGCGAGTCGTACTTTATTTGTGAGTTTGGAACAATTGCCCAAGGCATTAATTAGAGCCTGGGCGCTTTGTCTTCAATACGACCCTTGCAAATCCAGTACTGACCTTGGAGTGCCGGCTTGACAAGCCTCGGCCGTTCCTTCTCATTCGCAAGCTTTCCCCCATACGCTTACACCGATGTGTTCATCGCACATCGCGCTCTTAACTTCCCCCGTTCGACCATCTTGACAACAGCGGCGCAATCAAAGCACCTTAAGCACTACCGCCATTCACAGTGGCCCCACGCGACAATTCTTCCCCAAAGTCGCCGTCGTTTCCGGTCTTATCTTTTCCTTTTTTTTTCTTGCTTCTTCTGTGTGTGTACATGTGAGCGCATCTACACCCCACGTGTGTCTAGTTAAATCCCACTCTGCCCGCTATGACTCATCCTGCCAAAGGAGTTGCACATGGCGGAAGTTGTCCCCCTCCCCTTTTGCTTCTTTGCATTTTGTTTACTGGACAAGTGGACAACATTTGAGTGCCCCTCAAATCTATGCTGTGCTTCGGCCACTGTCTGTCTCCATACATTTTACTAGCTGCCCGCTGTGTTAGGACTCAGGTTCGCCGTCCATTCTCCCCTCCTGATTTTTTCTTTGTTTCCTCTTCTATTTTTTTTTCATCTTTTCTCCCCGCGACCGCATACGTGGTAGGCGGGGGACGAGATTTATCCTCCCCCCTCTCTGTTCCGTTTGTGTATTTTTTTAATTTTTTTCTTTTTTTCACTTCCTAGAGCCGTTCTCCCTCCTGCATCGTCTGCTTGTTTTGACTCATTTGTCGAACACCTGTACAGATGGGGACCCTTTCAGGTGAGAAGCAAGAACCATTTAACTTCAGTCTTGAAACCGGACAGGCTCTGTCCGAAACGTCGACTCCCAATAAATATACTGGACTGGAGCACTTGCGTCTTATACTGACTTTGCGTCCCTTTCCTCTAACGAAAGAGAGAGTGGTTACACCTCTCCCTTTGCTTACGGTGCCTAGAAAATGAGAAATTGTGTTCATTCGTGTGTATACCCTGATGAAGGGCGGTCCTCCTTTCGAAACTGTCGGTATTAAATGAAGATCATTGCAAAGTTGTGACCCCTTCTTCTACAAGTATTCCTGGTACATTGAAGGACAAGACCTGCTGCAACTATCTATATATGTATGTATATACATATATATATATATATATATATATATATATATATATATATATATAGCACAATAAGATAAACGTACTTGGTTGCTAGTTTAAATAAGATGCGAAATTGAGAAACGCTTCTTTTAAGCAAACGTTTATTGGGAGTCGACGTTTCGGACAGAGCCTGTCCTTTTTCAAGACTGAATTTACATGGTTCTTGCTTCTCTTCTTAAAGGGTCTTCATCTGTACAGGTGTTCGACACATGAGCCACAACAAGCTGACGATGCAGAAGGGAGAACGGCTCAGGGAAGAGAAAAAAGAAAAAATAACAAAAATACACAAACGGGACAGGGAGCGGGGAGGGTAAATGCCGTCGCCCGCCACCCACGTATGCGGTCGCGGGGAGAAAAGAAAGAAAAAGGAAAAAAAAATTAGGAGTCACTTTGGCGACTAAAGTGGTGCAAGGCGAAAGCCTTAGTACAGCATTCTGTCACGAATGTGGTTGTGAATGATGATTCAAGTGCTGCCAGCGAATGACGCGTCCATTGGCTGTCTGCGTGTGTTACTGATGTCTGGTTAACATGTTAAGCTTCGCCTGTAAGAGTGGAACGCGACAGCGTCTTGCAACGCTGCCAGGGAGTCCACAGAACGCCATCGCCAATTAGGCTGTACGCCTTGCTGGACGGTAAATTTATTTTTTGAGGAAAGGAAATGTATCTATCTCGCATATCTGGGTGGACACCTGCACCTCGCCGTAAGCGAAAGGGGGAAGATGGGAGTGAACGAAGACGCCGTATTAGCTAGACGCGCCTTTGTTCATTCCAAACCATTCAGCTGGCATTACGGAGTGGCTAGCGTGCTCGTATCGCACTCCGGAGACCCTGGTTCGATTCCCCAACTCGACCAATTTCGTTCTCGGTTTTATTGATTTATGCGTTCTAACGAGAAAGGTTAATTAGGCTATTTCATATTTATATTATTGTATTTCTATTTATCGTGTTCTGTCATTCACCTGTCAATTGTTGGAACTGTCTAGGATGTTCGACACAACGTATATGAAACGAGCAACGTCGAACTGAGTGGGGAAGTGCGTGGTGGTGGAGCGAACGCGGTATCGTACTTATCTGTTTTTTTCAGCAGCGTCTTCTTCCGCGGACGCTGTTGTCGCTGCGGCGCGCGTCTTTTCTTTTCCCCTTTCTTCTGACCTCTTCATTCTCCTATATCTTAATTAGGCTAATTGATTAATTAAGCAATTAACTAAACTCAGTCCAACTTAGTTGGAGCATCACTATACGATCCCTTTGATTGGTTGCATGGTTACTAGCCAAAGTACAATTGGCCCCATTTGAAATTCGCGCACTGTGACGTCACGAGCATTTCGACCAATTGAAAAGCGTGACATTTTCTGTCGACAACTCCTGCTTACAACGATGAGGCATTAAAGGCTTCCGCCTTAAAAGGGGAAAAAAAAGGCAGAGCGGGAGGCGACAATGGACAGAGACCAGCGTCCTAACACAGCGGACAGCTAGCAAAGTGTATGGAGACAAACAGTGGCCGACGCACAGCATAGATTTGAGATGCACTCAAATGTTGTCCACTTAAACGAATAAACAAGATACAATTGAGCAAAAGGGCGGGGAAAAACTTCCGCCATGTGCAACTTCTTTGGCAGGATGAGTCAAGGCGGGCAGAGTGGAATTTAACGAGACACGCGTGGAGTGTAGATGAGCTCACCTGCACACACTCACAGCAGCAACAAAAAAAGAAAAAAAAGGACAAGAAAAGGCCGGAAACCGAGTTAACCGTCTGCTCAATGTACTGCATACTGCACACACCACATTCTAGGAGGTAGATAACGTTGGAGGAGTCACAATTAAAGTCGCCATTGATTTTCCATTTAAAGCCTGAGGCTGTGCTTATCGCACAGCTGGTTGTTTGCATATGTTTGCAGACGTGGCATCTACTTTTGGCGCAGGGTCGGCAACCCAGCCCGAGGTGGTTATGTGTTTTTCAGTGTACGAGAATGTTTTGAATGTTTTTCGGTCGTCTGTAGACTACGTGAGGGGGAGTAGTGAAAATTTTTGCGAGGCGCTCGCTTTGTTCGAGAATGTTGAAATGTTTTTTAAGGATTTTGTTTACGTTGGGGGGATTATTTTGTAGGTTAGTACCAAGTTTGCCCTGTGATCTGTTTGTTCACTGCGTCGACGTCCATCTAGCATTTCATCTCGGTTGAGTTTAGATGCCCTTTCAATTGCATCGTCGACAATGGCGGGGGGGGGTATCTTTGCTTGGTGAGGACTTCTCGCATGCGATTGGAATTTTTCTCGAAGTCTTGATCTTGTGAACAGATTCTTTTAAATCGGTGTGCCTGGGAGTATGGGATACTTGTTTTGGAGTGGCGAGGATGACAACTTTGAAAGTGTAAGTATTGTTGGCGGGCCGTCGGTTTTCTATAAACGCTGGTGTTAAGTGAGCCTTCCTTTACCGAAATCCAGACATCTAGGAAGTTAATTAAGGTGTGGGAGTACGCGTGAGTGAACGATATGTAGGCGTGGACAAGGTTGAATTGTTCAATAAAATTTAGGAGTTCTTTCTCTGTGTCAGCCCAAATTAGAACAATGTCATCCAAATAGCGTTTGTATAGGACGGGATTGATGAGAGAATCTTGCAAGAATTTAGATTCAATACTATGCATGAAGATGTTGGCGTAGGCGGGGGCCATCCTTGTACCCATGGCTGTGCCATTAATTTGTAAGTAGTGTTGATTGTTGAATTCAAAGTTCTTGTCTGACCGAAGTTGTTGTCTGATTGTTGAAATCAAAGTTGTCTATCTTGTCTGACCGAAGCGTACAGACAAGATAGAAAAGAGGAGTCTCTTGCCACACGTGTTCTAGAAATAATTGCGAAAATCGTACTCGAATACAACAACTTTGAATTCAACAATCAACACCACTTACAAATTAATGGCACAGCCATGGGTACAAGGATGGCCCCCGCCTACGCCAACATCTTCATGCATAGCATTGAATCTAAATTCTTGCAAGATTCTCTCATCAAGCCCATACTATACAAACGCTATTTGGATGACATTTTTCTAATTTGGACTGACACAGAGCAAGAACTCCCAAATTTTATTGAACAATTCAACCTTGTCCATCCCAACATATCGTTCCCTCACGCGTACTCCCACACCTCAATTAACTTCCTAAATGTCGAGATTTCTGTAAAGGAGGGCTCACTGGACACCAGCGTTTATAGAACACCGACGGCCCGCCAACAATACTTACACTTTCAAAGTTGTCATCCTCGCCACTCCAAAACAAGTATCCCATACTCTCAGGCACACCGATTTAAAAGAATCTGTTCACAAGATCAAGACTTCGAGAGAAATTCCAATCGAATGTGAGAAGTCCTCACCAAGCAAAGATATCCCCCCGCCATTGTCGACGATGCAATTGAAAGGGAATCTAAACTCAACGGAGATGAAATGCTAGATGGACGTCGACGCAGTGAAGAAACAGATCAGCGGGCAAACTTGGTACTAACCTACACAAGTAATCCCCCCAACGTAAACAAAATCCTTAAAAAACATTTCAACATTCTCGAACAAAGCGAGCGCCTCGCAAAAATTTTCACTACTCCCCCTCACGTAGTCTACAGACGACCGAAAAACATTGAAAACATTCTCGTACACTCAAAAACACATAACCACCTTGGGCTGGGTTGCCGACCCTGCGCCAAAAGAAGATGCCACGTCTGCAAACATATGCAAACAACCAGCTGTGCGATAAGCACAGCCTCAGGCTTTAAATGGAAAATCAATGGCGACTTTAATTGTGACTCCTCCAACGTTATCTACCTCCTAAAATATGGTGTGTGCAGTATGCCGTACATTGAGCAGACGGTTAACCCTCTACGAATTCGCTTTAATAACCACCGCGCTCATGCCCTATCCATACCTAACCTCCCCTTGTCAAAACACATTAATGACAAAAACATCCATTTGATGCACTTAAATTAACAGTCTTACAGGTAGGGTTCAACAAAACCCGGGAACGGGAACAACGCGAGTCGTACTTTATTTATAAGTTTGGAACAATTGCCCAAGGCATTAATGAGAACCTGGTCGCTTTGTCTTCAATGCGCCCCCTGCAAATCCAGTACTGACCTTTAGTGCCGGCCTGACAGGCCTCGCAAGCTTTCTCCCATGCGCTTACACCGATGTCCTCATCGCACACCGCGTTCTTACCTTCCCCCGTTCGACCATCTTGACGAGAGCGGCGCCGTCAAAGAACCTAAGCACTCCCGCCATTCATAGTGGCCCCACGCGACGATTCTTCCCCAAAGTCGCCTCAGTTTCCGGCCTTTTCTTGTCCTTTTATTTTTCTTTTTTTTTGTTGCTTCTGTGGGTGTGTGCAGGTGAGCTAATCTACACTCCACGTGTGTCTCGTTAAATTCCACTCTGCCCACCATGACTCATCCTTCCAAAGATGTTGCACATGGCGGAAGTTTTTCCCCGCCCTTTTGCTCAATTGTATCTTGTTTACTCGTTTAAGTGGACAACATGTGAGTGCATCTCAAATCTATGCTGTGCGTCGGCCACTGTTTGTCTCCATACACTTTGCTAGCTGTCCGCTGTGTTAGGACGCTGGTCTCTGTCCATTGTCGCCTCCCGCTCTGCCTTTTTTTTCTCCCCTTTTTTCCTTTTTCTTTCTTTACCCCCGCGACCGCATACGTGGGTGGCGGGCGACGACATTTACCCTGCCCGGTCCCTGTCCCGTTTGCGTATTTTTGTTATTTTTTTCTTTTTTCGCTTCCCTGAGCCGTTCTCCCTTCTGCATCGTCGGCTTGTTTTGGCTCATGTGTCGAACACCTGTACAGATGAAGACCCTTTAAGAAGAGAAGCAAGAACCATGTAACTTCAGTCTTGAAAAAGGACAGGCTCTGTCTGAAACGTCGACTCCAAATAAACGTTTGCTTAAAAGAAGCGTTTCTCAATTTCGCATCTTAATTAAACTAGCAACCAAGTACGTTTATCTTATTGTGCTACATCTCCTCGATGGCTGCTAGCAACGCTTCTAATACAGTTTTTTGGAAATATCCCCTTCATCCGCCAACATGGGCAGTAATTGGAGACTCCCAGACTAAACACCTCTTTAACCACTTCGACCCCTCGAATCGGTGCTCCCCGGCATTCATCACTCAGCCCGGTGCGAAGATCAACGACATTCGGAACCTGCTGGACTTTGTGCCTCAATCGGTGAGCGGATTTATACTACATTTGGGGACTAATGACCTAATCAGCGACAACATCCGGACTGCGATTGAGCGGTACGCCGAGGCCTTTAACATCATCCACACGGAACGGCCTCAAGTGCAAGTCATCTACGCAACATTAGTTCTGCCACGCACCCCAAACAACCGGCGACGCTCTAGCAACTGGCGGTCAGTGGACAAAATCAATCGCCGGGCTGAGAGCTTCAATCGCCAACTGGTTGAACTTTGTCATCGAGAACACAATGTGTTTTTTCTTAACCACTGTCTGGAGGTATTTCCCCCAATCAGTGTACTCGCTGCAGATGGAGTGCATCCAAGTTTCCGTTGGGTTTCGGTGTTGGCGTGCCAGATTTACAACCTGCTCCTCGACTACCATCGGCATCGCCTGACAGAGTGGCAGGACCATCTAATGACAACAGATGAGTATACCCACCCCACCATGGAGCATCCCACTCGAGCGGCTCCTAGCTACTCGGAGGTCCTCACCAGCCGCCCGAAAAAGGACAGACAAGGTGAAAACTCCCCAACCACACCTCAGATGCATCGACAGATGGAGGAGCATCGAACACCTGGGTGTCGGGCCAAGATGCCACAACAGCACCCAAGGCTTTCGCGCGATGGAGACAGTACGGCATCATCCGTGACCCACCGCCGAGCCCTACTTCCAACACCAACGCGGCCACCTTTTCCCAATGTGCATAGCAATACGATACCCGCTACCTCCTCCAGGGAAGCTACACGAAACAGAACCACCGAGAGACCCGAGTTAACAAGAGTCATACGCACTGGACCCCACCAACAGCAACCTCCATCCAAGGCTAACCACCAAGATACGCCAACCTCCCGAAGCACAGCACAGAAACCCACCGAAAACAGCAGGAGGACTCCAGCAAGCCCCGGCGCAGCCTCAGGCCATCCCGAACAGGCACAGGGACAAACGCCTTCCACGGTAGAAGGCCACATGGGTGCCACCACCAGCTCGATACCGGATCTCCCAAGCACCCCTCTGTCTCGCTACGATCTCCGAAAGCGCTGTGGTTCCGCACAACGCGTTCATCAACACTGACAATCAGGCCGCGTGAGTACGCCCACTCTCTCTTTCTCACCCTACCGACAGCCCTCCTCAAATAATTCCAAATTTTTAAAGCTGAGAAAAATCGTGGATAAACGAATAAGGCACGAACTCTATATCCATAGCCTAAAGATCTATATGCAATCCAAAATCGCACCAAAATGTTTACAAATTTCACTAACACCATCAATGGGTAACCTGTGTGATGAGGAAAAGGATAATTGGAATCGTGTACTAGAATTTGCCTCTTTGGATTTGCTTGGAGTTACGATTGGCCATTTTGAGAGGGTCTTGGGGGCTCTGAAAAAAGAAAAAAAAAAAAGAACAGAGTCGTGCTCGTCAACACATTCTCCTAACCGCGCCTGAGGCCACCGAACTTACGCTCTTTGAGGAAAAGAGAACCCGCGAGGTAAGCGAGATAAAACGCAAAAAATTCATTAGGGACGGGATTCCACACCTCGCGTGGACAAACCCAGCTGAACGCGAAGAATCCGAAACGGAGGTAGATACTAATAATCACCCCATTGTTACGGCAAGCGCCAACAACAAATTCAGCGCAACGACACAGACGACATTAATACCGACAACACAAGCAGAACGCTATGGAACGGGAGCAGCCACTAATGATAAACCCGTTGCTACAAGCTCTGGGTCTAGTTTCCAGGATAGCATTGTTAATCTATCATCCAGCGCCCTAACAATTGACGAGAAATCAGTTCTTTCTCGAGGTCTTACGTTCTGCCCCACCACAAGTAAATACAATGAATTCTCAGTTTTAAAAGGTTTGGACAATTTTGCACGAATGTTGCGACTGAAAGAATACTTTTGTGATAGGCCCCAACTTAGTGCAGACAGCAGAGAATTCTGCTTTACAAACCAACAATGGACTCCTACCATGGGAAGAGACAAACACTTGGACATGTATATTAATGCGGTCCAGAACGACATAATTCGCGCTTACAAAAGCCACACTGCAGGGAGACCGAACCTGTCCAAAAAAGAACGGCACGCATTGAAGGCTCTCAGCAGACGGACAGATGTAACCATAAAGCCAGCAGATAAAGGAGACGGTATAGTAGTAATGGATAGTGAAGCATACATTCAGGAAGGCTTGAGACAACTCTCTAACACTTGCTTCCACCAGCTTCTTGAAAAAGACCCAACTCCACAATACAAACAATATATAGCAGAGACTCTGGATCAGCTTGCGCAAAAAGGGGACATAACCCTAAGGTTATCTAAAGCCCTCATCGCACCACACCCGTCGCCAGGTCGATTTTACTTACTACCGAAAATCCGCGAAAAGGATAATCCTGGCCGCCCTATAGTATCTGGCATTGGCACGATTACAGAACCAATTTCCAGTTACATTGACACATTAATCAGGCATATTCCAACACACCCATCCTACATACCAGACACAAACCATTTCCTGCGCGAAATAGCGGGCCTTAAACTTCCGGAAGGTGCCTTTCTGGTAACATTAGATGTAATCTCACTCTACACTAATATTCCTCATTCCGATGGCATCAGATCTCTGACCGAAGCGAACAGACAAGATAGAAAAGAGGAGTCTCTTGCCACACGTGTTCTAGAAATACTTGCGAAAATCGTACTCGAATACAACAACTTTGAATTCAACAATCAACACTACTTACAAATTAATGGCACAGCCATGGGTACAAGGATGGCCCCCGCCTACGCCAACATCTTCATGCATAGTATTGAATCTAAATTCTTGCAAGATTCCCTCATCAAGCCCATCCTATACAAACGCTATTTGGATGACATTTTTCTAATTTGGACTGACACAGAGCAAGAACTCCTAAATTTTATTGAACAATTCAACCTTGTCCACCCCAACATACCGTTCACTCACGCGTACTCCCACACCTCAATTAACTTCCTAGATGTCTGGATTTCGGTAAAGGAAAGCTCACTTAACACCAGCGTTTATAGAAAACCGACGGCCCGCCAACAATACTTACACTTTCAAAGTTGTCATCCTCGCCACTCCAAAACAAGTATCCCATACTCTCAGGAACACCGATTTAAAAGAATCTGTTCACAAGATCAAGACTTCGAGAGAAATTCCAATCGCATGCGAGAAGTCCTCACCAAGCAAAGATATCCCCCCGCCATTGTCGACGATGCAATTGAAAGGGCATCTAAACTCAACCGAGATGAAATGCTAGATGGACGTCGACGCAGTGAAGAAACAGATTAGCGGGCAAACTTGGTACTAACCTACACAAGTAATCCCCCCAACATAAACAAAATCCTTAAAAAACATTTCAACATTGTCGAACAAAGCGGGCGCCTCGCAAAAATTTTCACTACTCCCCCTCACGTAGTCTACAGACGACCGAAAAACATTCAAAACATTCTCGTACGCTCAAAAACACATAACCACCTCGGGCTGGGTTGCCGACCCTGCGCCAAAGTAGATGCCACGTCTGCAAACATATGCAAACAACCAGCTGTGCGATAAGCACAGCCTCAGGCTTTAAATGGAAAATCAATGGCGACTTTAATTGTGACTCCTCCAACGTTATCTACCTCCTAGAATGTGGTGTGTGCAGTATGCAGTACATTGAGCAGACGGTTGACTCCGTTTCCGGCCTTTTCTTGTCCTTTTTTTTCTTTTTTGTTGCTGCTGTGAGTGTGTGCAGGTGAGCTCATCTACACTCCACGCGTGTCTCGTTAAATTCCACTCTGCCCGCCTTGACTCATCCTGCCAAAGAAGTTGCACATGGCGGAAGTTTTTCCCCGCCCTTTTGCTCAATTGTATCTTGTTTATTCGTTTAAGTGGACAACATTTGAGTGCATCTCAAATCTATGCTGTGCGTCGGCCACTGTTTGTCTCCATACACTTTGCTAGCTGTCCACTGTGTTAGGACCCTGTTCTCTGTCCATTGTCGCCTCCCGCTCTGCCTTTTTTTTCTCCCCTTTTTTCCTTTTTCTTTCTTTTCTCCCCGCGACCGCATACGTGGGTGGCGGGCGACGACATTTACCCTCGCCGCTCCCTGTCCCGTTTGTGTATTTTTGTTATTTTTTCTTTTTTCTCTTCCCTGAGCCGTTCTCCCTTCTGCATCGTCAGCTTGTTGTGGCTCATGTGTCGAACACCTGTACAGATGAAGACCCTTTAAGAAGAGAAGCAAGAACCATGTAACTTCAGTGTTGAAAAAGGACAGGCTCTGTCCGAAACGTCGACTCCCAATAAACGTTTGCTTGAAAGAAGCGTTTCTCAATTTCGCATCTTATTTAAACTAGCAACCAAGTACGTTTATCTTATTGTGCTATATATATATATATATACATACATATATAGATAGTTGCATCAGGTCTTGTCGTTCAATGGACCAGGAATACTTGTAGAAGAAGGGGTCACAACTTTGCAATGATCTTCATTTAATACCGACAGTTTCGAAAGGAGGACCGCCCTTCATCAGGGTATACACACGAATGAACACAATTTCTCATTTTCTAGGCACCGTAAGCAAAGGGAGAGGTGTAACCACTCTCTCTTTCGTTAGAGGAAAGGGACGCAAAGTCAGTATAAGACGCAAGTGCTCCAGTCCAGTATATTTATTGGGAGTCGACGTTTCGGACAGAGCCTGTCCGTTTTCAAGACTGAAGTTAAATGGTTCTTGCTTCTCACCTGAAAGGGTCCCCATCTGTACAGGTGTTCGACACATGAGTCAAAACAAGCAGACGATGCAGGAGGGAGAACGGCTCTAGGAAGTGAAAAAAAGAAAAAAAATTAAAAAAATACACAAACGGAACAGAGAGGGGGGAGGATAAATCTCGTCCCCCGCCACCCACGTATGCGGTCGCGGGGAGAAAAGATGAAAAAAAAATAGAAGAGGAAACAAAGAAAAAATCAGGAGGGGAGAATGGACGGCGAACCTGAGTCCTAACACAGCGGGGAGCTTGTAAAATGTATGGAGACAGACAGTGGCCGAAGCACAGCATAGATTTGAGGGGCACTCAAATGTTGTCCACTTGTCCAGTAAACAAAATGCAAAGAAGCAAAAGGGGAGGGGGACAACTTCCGCTATGTGCAACTCCTTTGGCAGGATGAGTCATAGCGGGCAGAGTGGGATTTAACTAGACATACGTGGGGTGTAGATGCGCTCACATGTACACACACAGAAGAAGCAAGAAAAAAAAAGGAAAAGATAAGACCGGAAACGACGGCGACTTTGGGGAAGAATTGTCGCGTGGGGCCACTGTGAATGGCGGTAGTGCTTAAGGTGCTTTGATTGCGCCGCTGTTGTCAAGATGGTCGAACGGGGGAAGTTAAGAGCGCGATGTGCGATGAACACATCGGTGTAATCTTATGGGGGAAAGCTTGCGAATGAGAAGGAACGGCCGAGGCTTGTCAAGCCGGCACTCCAAGGTCAGTACTGGATTTGCAAGGGTCGTATTGAAAACAAAGCGCCCAGGTTCTAATTAATGCCTTGGGCAATTGTTCCAAACTCACAAATAAAGTACGACTCGCGTCGCTCCCGTCCCGGGTGTTGTTGAACCCGCCCTGTAAGACTTAATTTAAATGCTTCAAATGGGTGTTTTTTCTAATGAATGTGTTTTGACAAGGGGAGGATAGGTAGTGATAGGGTATAAGCGCGGTGGTTATTAAAGTGAATTCGTTGAGGGTTAACCGTCTGTCCAATGTACTGCATACTGCACACAACGCATTCTAGGAAGTTGATAACGTTGGAGGAGTCACAATTAAAGTCGCCATTGATGTTCCATTTAAAGCCTCAGGCTTTGCTTTTTGCACAGCTTGTTGTTTGCGTATGTTTGCAGACCTGGCATCTACTATTGGCGCAGCGTCGGGAACCCAACCCCAGGTGGTTATGTGATTTTGAGTGTACGAGAATGTTTTGAATGTTTTTCGGTCGTCTGAAGACTATGTGAGGGGGAGTAGTGAAAATTTGGCGAGGCGCTCGCTTTGTTCGAGAATGTTGAAATGTTTTTTAAGGATTTTGTTTACGTTGGGGGGATTATTTTGTAGGTTAGTACCAAGTTTGCCCTGTGATCTGTTTGTTCACTGCGTCGACGTCCATCTAGCGTTTCATCTCGGTTGAGTTTAGATGCCCTTTCAATTGCATCGTCGACAATGGCGGGGGGGGTATCTTTGCTTGGTGAGGACTTCTCGCATGCGATTGGAATTTTTCTCGAAGTCTTGATCTTGTGAACAGATTCTTTTAAATCGGTGTGCCTGGGAGTATGGAATACTTGTTTTGGAGTGGCGAGGATGACAACTTTGAAAGTGTAAGTATTGTTGGCGGGCCGTCGGTTTTCTATAAACGCTGGTGTTAAGTGAGCCGTCCTTTACCGAAATCCAGACATCTAGGAAGTTAATTGAGGTGTGGGAGTACGCGTGAGTGAACGATATGTAGGCGTGGACAAGGTTGAATTGTTCAATAAAATTTAGGAGTTCTTTCTCTGTGTCAGCCCAAATTAGAACAATGTCATCCAAATAGCGTTTGTATAGGACGGGATTGATGAGGGAATCTTGCAAGAATTTAGATTCAATACTATGCATGAAGATGTTGGCGTAGGCGGGGGCCATCCTTGTACCCATGGCTGTGCCATTAATTTGTAAGTAGTGTTGACTGTTGAATTCAAAGTTGTTGTATTCGAGTACGATTTTCGCAAGTATTTCTAGAACACGTGTGGCAAGAGACTCCTCTTTTCTATCTTGTCTGTTCGCTTCGGTCAGAGATCTGATGCCATCGGAATGAGGAATATTAGTGTAGAGTGAGATTACATCTAATGTTACCAGAAAGGCACCTTCCGGAAGTTTAAGGCCCGCTATTTCGCGCAGGAAATGGTTTGTGTCTGGTATGTAGGATGGGTGTGTTGGAATATGCCTGATTAATGTGTCAATGTAACTGGAAATTGGTTCTGTAATCGTGCCAATGCCAGATACTATAGGGCGGCCAGGATTATCCTTTTCGCGGATTTTCGGTAGTAAGTAAAATCGACCTGGCGACGGGTGTGGTGCGATGAGGGCTTTAGATAACCTTAGGGTTATGTCCCCTTTTTGCTCAAGCTGATCCAGAGTCTCTGCTATATATTGTTTGTATTGTGGAGTTGGGTCTTTTTCAAGAAGCTGGTGGAAGCAAGTGTTAGAGAGTTGTCTCAAGCCTTCCTGAATGTATGCTTCACTATCCATTACTACTATACCGTCTCCTTTATCTGCTGGCTTTATGGTTACATCTGTCCGTCTGCTGAGAGCCTTCAATGCGTGCCGTTCTTTTTTGGACAGGTTCGGTCTCCCTGCAGTGTGGCTTTTGTAAGCGCGAATTATGTCGTTCTGGACCGCATTAATATACATGTCCAAGTGTTTGTCTCTTCCCATGGTAGGAGTCCATTGTTGGTTTGTAAAGCAGAATTCTCTGCTGTCTGCACTAAGTTGGGGCCTATCACAAAAGTATTCTTTCAGTCGCAACATTCGTGCAAAATTGTCCAAACCTTTTAAAACTGAGAATTCATTGTATTTACTTGTGGTGGGGCAGAACGTAAGACCTCGAGAAAGAACTGATTTCTCGTCAATTGTTAGGGCGCTGGATGATAGATTAACAATGCTATCCTGGAAACTAGACCAAGAGCTTGTAGCAACGGGTTTATCATTAGTGGCTGCTCCCGTTCCATAGCGTTCTGCTTGTGTTGTCGGTATTAATGTCGTCTGTGTCGTTGCGCTGAATTTGTTGTTGGCGCTTGCCGTAACAATGGGGTGATTATTAGTATCTACCTCCGTTTCGGATTCTTCGCGTTCAGCTGGGTTTGTCCACGCGAGGTGTGGAATCCCGTCCCTAATGAATTTTTTGCGTTTTATCTCGCTTACCTCGCGGGTTCTCTTTTCCTCAAAGAGCGTAAGTTCGGTGGCCTCAGGCGCGGTTAGGGGAATGTGTTGACGAGCACGACTCTGTTCTTTTTTTTTTCTTTTTTCAGAGCCCCCAAGACCCTCTCAAAATGGCCAATCGTAACTCCAAGCAAATCCAAAGAGGCAAATTCTAGTACACGATTCCAATTATCCTTTTCCTCATCACACAGGTTACCCATTGATGGTGTTAGTGAAATTTGTAAACATTTTGGTGCGATTTTGGATTCCATATAGATCTTTAGGCTATGGATATAGAGTTCGTGCCTTATTCGTTTATCCACGATTTTTCTCAGCTTTAAAAATTTGGAATTATTTGAGGAGGGCTGTCGGTAGGGTGAGAAAGAGAGAGTGGGCGTACTCACGCGGCCTGATTGTCAGTGTTGATGAACGCGTTGTGCGGAACCACAGCGCTTTCGGAGATCGTAGCGAGACAGAGGGGTGCTTGGGAGATCCGGTCTCGAGCTGGTGGTGGCACCCATGTGGCCTTCTACCGTGGAAGGCGTTTGTCCCTGTGCCTGTTCGGGATGGCCTGAGGCTGCGCCGGGGCTTGCTGGAGTCCTCCTGCTGTTTTCGGTGGGTTTCTGTGCTGTGCTTCGGGAGGTTGGCGTATCTTGGTGGTTAGCCTTGGATGGAGGTTGCTGTTGGTGGGGTCCAGTGCGTATGACTCTTGTTAACTCGGGTCTCTCGGTGGTTCTGTTTCGTGTAGCTTCCCTGGAGGAGGTAGCGGGTATCGTATTGCTATGCACATTGGGAAAAGGTGGCCGCGTTGGTGTTGGAAGTAGGGCTCGGCGGTGGGTCACGGATGATGCCGTACTGTCTCCATCGCGCGAAAGCCTTGGGTGCTGTTGTGGCATCTTGGCCCGACACCCAGGTGTTCGATGCTCCTCCATCTGTCGATGCATCTGAGGTGTGGTTGGGGAGTTTTCACCTTGTCTGTCCTTTTTCGGGCGGCTGGTGAGGACCTCCGAGTAGCTAGGAGCCGCTCGAGTGGGATGCTCCATGGTGGGGTGGGTATACTCATCTGTTGTCATTAGATGGTCCTGCCACTCTGTCAGGCGATGCCGATGGTAGTCGAGGAGCAGGTTGTAAATCTGGCACGCCAACACCGAAACCCAACGGAAACTTGGATGCACTCCATCTGCAGCGAGTACACTGATTGGGGGAAATACCTCCAGAGAGTGGTTAAGAAAAAACACATTGTGTTCTCGATGACAAAGTTCAACCAGTTGGCGATTGAAGCTCTCAGCCCGGCGATTGATTTTGTCCACTGACCGCCAGTTGCTAGAGCGTCGCCGGTTGTTTGGGGTGCGTGGCAGAACTAATGTTGCGTAGATGACTTGCACTTGAGGCCGTTCCGTGTGGATGATGTTAAAGGCCTCGGCGTACCGCTCAATCGCAGTCCGGATGTTGTCGCTGATTAGGTCATTAGTCCCCAAATGTAGTATAAATCCGCTCACCGATTGAGGCACAAAGTCCAGCAGGTTCCGAATGTCGTTGATCTTCGCACCGGGCTGAGTGATGAATGCCGGGGAGCACCGATTCGAGGGGTCGAAGTGGTTAAAGAGGTGTTTAGTCTGGGAGTCTCCAATTACTGCCCATGTTGGCGGATGAAGGGGATATTTCCAAAAAACTGTATTAGAAGCGTTGCTAGCAGCCATCGAGGAGATGTAGCACAATAAGATAAACGTACTTGGTTGCTAGTTTAATTAAGATGCGAAATTGAGAAACGCTTCTTTTAAGCAAACGTTTATTTGGAGTCGACGTTTCAGACAGAGCCTGTCCTTTTTCAAGACTGAAGTTACATGGTTCTTGCTTCTCTTCTTAAAGGGTCTTCATCTGTACAGGTGTTCGACACATGAGCCAAAACAAGCCGACGATGCAGAAGGGAGAACGGCTCAGGGAAGCGAAAAAAGAAAAAAATAACAAAAATACGCAAACGGGACAGGGACCGGGCAGGGTAAATGTCGTCGCCCGCCACCCACGTATGCGGTCGCGGGGGTAAAGAAAGAAAAAGGAAAAAAGGGGAGAAAAAAAAGGCAGAGCGGGAGGCGACAATGGACAGAGACCAGCGTCTTAACAGAGCGGACAGCTAGCAAAGTGTATGGAGACAAACAGTGGCCGACGCACAGCATAGATTTGAGATGCACTCACATGTTGTCCACTTAAACGAGTAAACAAGATACAATTGAGCAAAAGGGCGGGGAAAAACTTCCGCCATGTGCAACATCTTTGGAAGGATGAGTCATGGTGGGCAGAGTGGAATTTAACGAGACACACGTGGAGTGTAGATTAGCTCACCTGCACACACCCACAGAAGCAACAAAAAAAAAGAAAAATAAAAGGACAAGAAAAGGCCGGAAACTGAGGCGACTTTGGGGAAGAATCGTCGCGTGGGGCCACTATGAATGGCGGGAGTGCTTAGGTTCTTTGACGGCGCCGCTCTCGTCAAGATGGTCGAACGGGGGAAGGTAAGAACGCGGTGTGCGATGAGGACATCGGTGTAAGCGCATGGGAGAAAGCTTGCGAGGCCTGTCAGGCCGGCACTAAAGGTCAGTACTGGATTTGCAGGGGGCGCATTGAAGACAAAGCGACCAGGTTCTCATTAATGCCTTGGGCAATTGTTCCAAACTTATAAATAAAGTACGACTCGCGTTGTTCCCGTTCCCGGGTTTTGTTGAACCCTACCTGTAAGACTGTTAATTTAAGTGCATCAAATGGATGTTTTTGTCATTAATGTGTTTTGACAAGGGGAGGTTAGGTATGGATAGGGCATGAGCGCGGTGGTTATTAAAGCGAATTCGTAGAGGGTTAACCGTCTGCTCAATGTACGGCATACTGCACACACCATATTTTAGGAGGTAGATAACGTTGGAGGAGTCACAATTAAAGTCGCCATTGATTTTCCATTTAAAGCCTGAGGCTGTGCTTATCGCACAGCTGGTTGTTTGCATATGTTTGCAGACGTGGCATCTTCTTTTGGCGCAGGGTCGGCAACCCAGCCCAAGGTGGTTATGTGTTTTTGAGTGTACGAGAATGTTTTCAATGTTTTTCGGTCGTCTGTAGACTACGTGAGGGGGAGTAGTGAAAATTTTTGCGAGGCGCTCGCTTTGTTCGAGAATGTTGAAATGTTTTTTAAGGATTTTGTTTACGTTGGGGGGATTATTTTGTAGGTTAGTACCAAGTTTGCCCTGTGATCTGTTTGTTCACTGCGTCGACGTCCATCTAGCGTTTCATCTCGGTTGAGTTTAGATGCCCTTTCAATTGCATCGTCGACAATGGCGGGGGGGGTATCTTTGCTTGGTGAGGACTTCTCGCATGCGATTGGAATTTTTCTCGAAGTCTTGATCTTGTGAACAGATTCTTTTAAATCGGTGTGCCTGGGAGTATGGAATACTTGTTTTGGAGTGGCGAGGATGACAACTTTGAAAGTGTAAGTATTGTTGGCGGGCCGTCGGTTTTCTATAAACGCTGGTGTTAAGTGAGCCGTCCTTTACCGAAATCCAGACATCTAGGAAGTTAATTGAGGTGTGGGAGTACGCGTGAGTGAACGATATGTAGGCGTGGACAAGGTTGAATTGTTCAATAAAATTTAGGAGTTCTTTCTCTGTGTCAGCCCAAATTAGAACAATGTCATCCAAATAGCGTTTGTATAGGACGGGATTGATGAGGGAATCTTGCAAGAATTTAGATTCAATACTATGCATGAAGATGTTGGCGTAGGCGGGGGCCATCCTTGTACCCATGGCTGTGCCATTAATTTGTAAGTAGTGTTGACTGTTGAATTCAAAGTTGTTGTATTCGAGTACGATTTTCGCAAGTATTTCTAGAACACGTGTGGCAAGAGACTCCTCTTTTCTATCTTGTCTGTTCGCTTCGGTCAGAGATCTGATGCCATCGGAATGAGGAATATTAGTGTAGAGTGAGATTACATCTAATGTTACCAGAAAGGCACCTTCCGGAAGTTTAAGGCCCGCTATTTCGCGCAGGAAATGGTTTGTGTCTGGTATGTAGGATGGGTGTGTTGGAATATGCCTGATTAATGTGTCAATGTAACTGGAAATTGGTTCTGTAATCGTGCCAATGCCAGATACTATAGGGCGGCCAGGATTATCCTTTTCGCGGATTTTCGGTAGTAAGTAAAATCGACCTGGCGACGGGTGTGGTGCGATGAGGGCTTTAGATAACCTTAGGGTTATGTCCCCTTTTTGCTCAAGCTGATCCAGAGTCTCTGCTATATATTGTTTGTATTGTGGAGTTGGGTCTTTTTCAAGAAGCTGGTGGAAGCAAGTGTTAGAGAGTTGTCTCAAGCCTTCCTGAATGTATGCTTCACTATCCATTACTACTATACCGTCTCCTTTATCTGCTGGCTTTATGGTTACATCTGTCCGTCTGCTGAGAGCCTTCAATGCGTGCCGTTCTTTTTTGGACAGGTTCGGTCTCCCTGCAGTGTGGCTTTTGTAAGCGCGAATTATGTCGTTCTGGACCGCATTAATATACATGTCCAAGTGTTTGTCTCTTCCCATGGTAGGAGTCCATTGTTGGTTTGTAAAGCAGAATTCTCTGCTGTCTGCACTAAGTTGGGGCCTATCACAAAAGTATTCTTTCAGTCGCAACATTCGTGCAAAATTGTCCAAACCTTTTAAAACTGAGAATTCATTGTATTTACTTGTGGTGGGGCAGAACGTAAGACCTCGAGAAAGAACTGATTTCTCGTCAATTGTTAGGGCGCTGGATGATAGATTAACAATGCTATCCTGGAAACTAGACCAAGAGCTTGTAGCAACGGGTTTATCATTAGTGGCTGCTCCCGTTCCATAGCGTTCTGCTTGTGTTGTCGGTATTAATGTCGTCTGTGTCGTTGCGCTGAATTTGTTGTTGGCGCTTGCCGTAACAATGGGGTGATTATTAGTATCTACCTCCGTTTCGGATTCTTCGCGTTCAGCTGGGTTTGTCCACGCGAGGTGTGGAATCCCGTCCCTAATGAATTTTTTGCGTTTTATCTCGCTTACCTCGCGGGTTCTCTTTTCCTCAAAGAGCGTAAGTTCGGTGGCCTCAGGCGCGGTTAGGGGAATGTGTTGACGAGCACGACTCTGTTCTTTTTTTTTTCTTTTTTCAGAGCCCCCAAGACCCTCTCAAAATGGCCAATCGTAACTCCAAGCAAATCCAAAGAGGCAAATTCTAGTACACGATTCCAATTATCCTTTTCCTCATCACACAGGTTACCCATTGATGGTGTTAGTGAAATTTGTAAACATTTTGGTGCGATTTTGGATTCCATATAGATCTTTAGGCTATGGATATAGAGTTCGTGCCTTATTCGTTTATCCACGATTTTTCTCAGCTTTAAAAATTTGGAATTATTTGAGGAGGGCTGTCGGTAGGGTGAGAAAGAGAGAGTGGGCGTACTCACGCGGCCTGATTGTCAGTGTTGATGAACGCGTTGTGCGGAACCACAGCGCTTTCGGAGATCGTAGCGAGACAGAGGGGTGCTTGGGAGATCCGGTCTCGAGCTGGTGGTGGCACCCATGTGGCCTTCTACCGTGGAAGGCGTTTGTCCCTGTGCCTGTTCGGGATGGCCTGAGGCTGCGCCGGGGCTTGCTGGAGTCCTCCTGCTGTTTTCGGTGGGTTTCTGTGCTGTGCTTCGGGAGGTTGGCGTATCTTGGTGGTTAGCCTTGGATGGAGGTTGCTGTTGGTGGGGTCCAGTGCGTATGACTCTTGTTAACTCGGGTCTCTCGGTGGTTCTGTTTCGTGTAGCTTCCCTGGAGGAGGTAGCGGGTATCGTATTGCTATGCACATTGGGAAAAGGTGGCCGCGTTGGTGTTGGAAGTAGGGCTCGGCGGTGGGTCACGGATGATGCCGTACTGTCTCCATCGCGCGAAAGCCTTGGGTGCTGTTGTGGCATCTTGGCCCGACACCCAGGTGTTCGATGCTCCTCCATCTGTCGATGCATCTGAGGTGTGGTTGGGGAGTTTTCACCTTGTCTGTCCTTTTTCGGGCGGCTGGTGAGGACCTCCGAGTAGCTAGGAGCCGCTCGAGTGGGATGCTCCATGGTGGGGTGGGTATACTCATCTGTTGTCATTAGATGGTCCTGCCACTCTGTCAGGCGATGCCGATGGTAGTCGAGGAGCAGGTTGTAAATCTGGCACGCCAACACCGAAACCCAACGGAAACTTGGATGCACTCCATCTGCAGCGAGTACACTGATTGGGGGAAATACCTCCAGAGAGTGGTTAAGAAAAAACACATTGTGTTCTCGATGACAAAGTTCAACCAGTTGGCGATTGAAGCTCTCAGCCCGGCGATTGATTTTGTCCACTGACCGCCAGTTGCTAGAGCGTCGCCGGTTGTTTGGGGTGCGTGGCAGAACTAATGTTGCGTAGATGACTTGCACTTGAGGCCGTTCCGTGTGGATGATGTTAAAGGCCTCGGCGTACCGCTCAATCGCAGTCCGGATGTTGTCGCTGATTAGGTCATTAGTCCCCAAATGTAGTATAAATCCGCTCACCGATTGAGGCACAAAGTCCAGCAGGTTCCGAATGTCGTTGATCTTCGCACCGGGCTGAGTGATGAATGCCGGGGAGCACCGATTCGAGGGGTCGAAGTGGTTAAAGAGGTGTTTAGTCTGGGAGTCTCCAATTACTGCCCATGTTGGCGGATGAAGGGGATATTTCCAAAAAACTGTATTAGAAGCGTTGCTAGCAGCCATCGAGGAGATGTAGCACAATAAGATAAACGTACTTGGTTGCTAGTTTAATTAAGATGCGAAATTGAGAAACGCTTCTTTTAAGCAAACGTTTATTTGGAGTCGACGTTTCAGACAGAGCCTGTCCTTTTTCAAGACTGAAGTTACATGGTTCTTGCTTCTCTTCTTAAAGGGTCTTCATCTGTACAGGTGTTCGACACATGAGCCAAAACAAGCCGACGATGCAGAAGGGAGAACGGCTCAGGGAAGCGAAAAAAGAAAAAAATAACAAAAATACGCAAACGGGACAGGGACCGGGCAGGGTAAATGTCGTCGCCCGCCACCCACGTATGCGGTCGCGGGGGTAAAGAAAGAAAAAGGAAAAAAGGGGAGAAAAAAAAGGCAGAGCGGGAGGCGACAATGGACAGAGACCAGCGTCCTAACAGAGCGGACAGCTAGCAAAGTGTATGGAGACAAACAGTGGCCGACGCACAGCATAGATTTGAGATGCACTCACATGTTGTCCACTTAAACGAGTAAACAAGATACAATTGAGCAAAAGGGCGGGGAAAAACTTCCGCCATGTGCAACATCTTTGGAAGGATGAGTCATGGTGGGCAGAGTGGAATTTAACGAGACACACGTGGAGTGTAGATTAGCTCACCTGCACACACCCACAGAAGCAACAAAAAAAAAGAAAAATAAAAGGACAAGAAAAGGCCGGAAACTGAGGCGACTTTGGGGAAGAATCGTCGCGTGGGGCCACTATGAATGGCGGGAGTGCTTAGGTTCTTTGACGGCGCCGCTCTCGTCAAGATGGTCGAACGGGGGAAGGTAAGAACGCGGTGTGCGATGAGGACATCGGTGTAAGCGCATGGGAGAAAGCTTGCGAGGCCTGTCAGGCCGGCACTAAAGGTCAGTACTGGATTTGCAGGGGGCGCATTGAAGACAAAGCGACCAGGTTCTCATTAATGCCTTGGGCAATTGTTCCAAACTTATAAATAAAGTACGACTCGCGTTGTTCCCGTTCCCGGGTTTTGTTGAACCCTACCTGTAAGACTGTTAATTTAAGTGCATCAAATGGATGTTTTTGTCATTAATGTGTTTTGACAAGGGGAGGTTAGGTATGGATAGGGCATGAGCGCGGTGGTTATTAAAGCGAATTCGTAGAGGGTTAACCGTCTGCTCAATGTACGGCATACTGCACACACCATATTTTAGGAGGTAGATAACGTTGGAGGAGTCACAATTAAAGTCGCCATTGATTTTCCATTTAAAGCCTGAGGCTGTGCTTATCGCACAGCTGGTTGTTTGCATATGTTTGCAGACGTGGCATCTTCTTTTGGCGCAGGGTCGGCAACCCAGCCCAAGGTGGTTATGTGTTTTTGAGTGTACGAGAATGTTTTCAATGTTTTTCGGTCGTCTGTAGACTACGTGAGGGGGAGTAGTGAAAATTTTTGCGAGGCGCTCGCTTTGTTCGAGAATGTTGAAATGTTTTTTAAGGATTTTGTTTACGTTGGGGGGATTACTTGTGTAGGTTAGTACCAAGTTTGCCCGCTGATCTGTTTCTTCACTGCGTCGACGTCCATCTAGCATTTCATCTCCGTTGAGTTTAGATTCCCTTTCAATTGCATCGTCGACAATGGCGGGGGGATATCTTTGCTTGGTGAGGACTTCTCACATTCGATTGGAATTTCTCTCGAAGTCTTGATCTTGTGAACAGATTCTTTTAAATCGGTGTGCCTGAGAGTATGGGATACTTGTTTTGGAGTGGCGAGGATGACAACTTTGAAAGTGTAAGTATTGTTGGCGGGCCGTCGGTGTTCTATAAACGCTGGTGTCCAGTGAGCCCTCCTTTACAGAAATCTCGACATTTAGGAAGTTAATTGAGGTGTGGGAGTACGCGTGAGGGAACGATATGTTGGGATGGACAAGGTTGAATTGTTCAATAAAATTTGGGAGTTCTTGCTCTGTGTCAGTCCAAATTAGAAAAATGTCATCCAAATAGCGTTTGTATAGTATGGGCTTGATGAGAGAATCTTGCAAGAATTTAGATTCAATGCTATGCATGAAGATGTTGGCGTAGGCGGGGGCCATCCTTGTACCCATGGCTGTGCCATTAATTTGTAAGTGGTGTTGATTGTTGAATTCAAAGTTGTTGTATTCGAGTACGATTTTCGCAATTATTTCTAGAACACGTGTGGCAAGAGACTCCTCTTTTCTATCTTGTCTGTACGCTTCGGTCAGACAAGATAGACAACTTTGATTTCAACAATCAGACAACAACTTCGGTCAGACAAGAACTTTGAATTCAACAATCAACACTACTTACAAATTAATGGCACAGCCATGGGTACAAGGATGGCCCCCGCCTACGCCAACATCTTCATGCATAGTATTGAATCTAAATTCTTGCAAGATTCTCTCATCAATCCCGTCCTATACAAACGCTATTTGGATGACATTGTTCTAATTTGGGCTGACACAGAGAAAGAACTCCTAAATTTTATTGAACAATTCAACCTTGTCCACGCCTACATATCGTTCACTCACGCGTACTCCCACACCTTAATTAACTTCCTAGATGTCTGGATTTCGGTAAAGGAAGGCTCACTTAACACCAGCGTTTATAGAAAACCGACGGCCCGCCAACAATACTTACACTTTCAAAGTTGTCATCCTCGCCACTCCAAAACAAGTATCCCATACTCCCAGGCACACCGATTTAAAAGAATCTGTTCACAAGATCAAGACTTCGAGAAAAATTCCAATCGCATGCGAGAAGTCCTCACCAAGCAAAGATACCCCCCCCCGCCATTGTCGACGATGCAATTGAAAGGGCATCTAAACTCAACCGAGATGAAATGCTAGATGGACGTCGACGCAGTGAACAAACAGATCACAGGGCAAACTTGGTACTAACCTACAAAATAATCCCCCCAACGTAAACAAAATCCTTAAAAAACATTTCAACATTCTCGAACAAAGCGAGCGCCTCGCAAAAATTTTCACTACTCCCCCTCACGTAGTCTACAGACGACCGAAAAACATTCAAAACATTCTCGTACACTGAAAAACACATAACCACCTCGGGCTGGGTTGCCGACCCTGCGCCAAAAGTAGATGCCACGTCTGCAAACATATGCAAACAACCAGCTGTGCGATAAGCACAGCCTCAGGCTTTAAATGGAAAATCAATGGCGACTTTAATTGTGACTCCTCCAACGTTATCTACCTCCTAGAATGTGGTGTGTGCAGTATGCAGTACATTGAGCAGACGGTTAACTCGGTTTCCGGCCTTTTCTTGTCCTTTTTTTTCTTTTTTTGTTGCTGCTGTGAGTGTGTGCAGGTGAGCTCATCTACACTCCACGCGTGTCTCGTTAAATTCCACTCTGCCCGCCTTGACTCATCCTGCCAAAGAAGTTGCACATGGCGGAAGTTTTTCCCCGCCCTTTTGCTCAATTGTATCTTGTTTATTCGTTTAAGTGGACAACATTTGAGTGCATCTCAAATCTATGCTGTGCGTCGGCCACTGTTTGTCTCCATACACTTTGCTAGCTGTCCGCTGTGTTAGGACGCTGGTCTCTGTCCATTGTCGCCTCCCGCTCTGCCTTTTTTTTCCCCTTTTAAGGCGGAAGCCTTTAATGCCTCATCGTTGTAAGCAGGAGTTGTCGACAGAAAATGTCACGCTTTTCAATTGGTCGAAATGCTCGTGACGTCACAGTGCGCGAATTTCAAATGGGGCCAATTGTACTTTGGCTAGTAGCCATGCAACCAATCAAAGGGATCGTATAGTGATGCTCCAACTAAGTTGGACTGAGTTTAGTTAATTGCTTAATTAATCAATTAGCCTAATTAAGATATAGGAGAATGAAGAGGTCAGAAGAAAGGGGAAAAGAAAAGACGCGCGCCGCAGCGACAACAGCGTCCGCGGAAGAAGACGCTGCTGAAAAAAACAGATAAGTACGATACCGCGTTCGCTCCACCACCACGCACTTCCCCACTCAGTTCGACGTTGCTCGTTTCATATACGTTGTGTCGAACATCCTAGACAGTTCCAACAATTGACAGGTGAATGACAGAACACGATAAATAGAAATACAATAATATAAATATGAAATAGCCTAATTAACCTTTCTCGTTAGAACGCATAAATCAATAAAACCGAGAACGAAATTGGTCGAGTTGGGGAATCGAACCAGGGTCTCCGGAGTGCGATACGAGCACGCTAGCCACTCCGTAATGCCAGCTGAATGGTTTGGAATGAACAAAGGCGCGTCTAGCTAATACGGCGTCTTCGTTCACTCCCATCTTCCCCCTTTCGCTTACGGCGAGGTGCAGGTGTCCACCCAGATATGCGAGATAGATACATTTCCTTTCCTCAAAAAATAAATTTACCGTCCAGCAAGGCGTACAGCCTAATTGGCGATGGCGTTCTGTGGACTCCCTGGCAGCGTTGCAAGACGCTGTCGCGTTCCACTCTTACAGGCGAAGCTTAACATGTTAACCAGACATCAGTAACACACGCAGACAGCCAATGGACGCGTCATTCGCTGGCAGCACTTGAATCATCATTCACAACCACATTCGTGACAGAATGTTGTACTAAGGCTTTCGCCTTGCACCACTTTAGTCGCCAAAGTGACTCCTAATTTTTTTTTCCTTTTTCTTTCTTTTCTCCCCGCGACCGCATACGTGGGTGGCGGGCGACGGCATTTACCCTCCCCGCTCCCTGTCCCGTTTGTGTATTTTTGTTATTTTTTCTTTTTTCTCTTCCCTGAGCCGTTCTCCCTTCTGCATCGTCAGCTTGTTGTGGCTCATGTGTCGAACACCTGTACAGATGAAGACCCTTTAAGAAGAGAAGCAAGAACCATGTAAATTCAGTCTTGAAAAAGGACAGGCTCTGTCCGAAACGTCGACTCCCAATAAACGTTTGCTTAAAAGAAGCGTTTCTCAATTTCGCATCTTATTTAAACTAGCAACCAAGTACGTTTATCTTATTGTGCTATATATATATATATATATATATATATATATATATATATATATATATATATATATACATACATATATAGATAGTTGCAGCAGGTCTTGTCCTTCAATGTACCAGGAATACTTGTAGAAGAAGGGGTCACAACTTTGCAATGATCTTCATTTAATACCGACAGTTTCGAAAGGAGGACCGCCCTTCATCAGGGTATACACACGAATGAACACAATTTCTCATTTTCTAGGCACCGTAAGCAAAGGGAGAGGTGTAACCACTCTCTCTTTCGTTAGAGGAAAGGGACGCAAAGTCAGTATAAGACGCAAGTGCTCCAGTCCAGTATATTTATTGGGAGTCGACGTTTCGGACAGAGCCTGTCCGGTTTCAAGACTGAAGTTAAATGGTTCTTGCTTCTCACCTGAAAGGGTCCCCATCTGTACAGGTGTTCGACAAATGAGTCAAAACAAGCAGACGATGCAGGAGGGAGAACGGCTCTAGGAAGTGAAAAAAAGAAAAAAATTAAAAAAAATACACAAACGGAACAGAGAGGGGGGAGGATAAATCTCGTCCCCCGCCTACCACGTATGCGGTCGCGGGGAGAAAAGATGAAAAAAAAAATAGAAGAGGAAACAAAGAAAAAATCAGGAGGGGAGAATGGACGGCGAACCTGAGTCCTAACACAGCGGGCAGCTAGTAAAATGTATGGAGACAGACAGTGGCCGAAGCACAGCATAGATTTGAGGGGCACTCAAATGTTGTCCACTTGTCCAGTAAACAAAATGCAAAGAAGCAAAAGGGGAGGGGGACAACTTCCGCCATGTGCAACTCCTTTGGCAGGATGAGTCATAGCGGGCAGAGTGGGATTTAACTAGACACACGTGGGGTGTAGATGCGCTCACATGTACACACACAGAAGAAGCAAGAAAAAAAAAGGAAAAGATAAGACCGGAAACGACGGCGACTTTGGGGAAGAATTGTCGCGTGGGGCCACTGTGAATGGCGGTAGTGCTTAAGGTGCTTTGATTGCGCCGCTGTTGTCAAGATGGTCGAACGGGGGAAGTTAAGAGCGCGATGTGCGATGAACACATCGGTGTAAGCGTATGGGGGAAAGCTTGCGAATGAGAAGGAACGGCCGAGGCTTGTCAAGCCGGCACTCCAAGGTCAGTACTGGATTTGCAAGGGTCGTATTGAAGACAAAGCGCCCAGGCTCTAATTAATGCCTTGGGCAATTGTTCCAAACTCACAAATAAAGTACGACTCGCGTCGCTCCCGTCCCGGGTGTTGTTGAACCCGCCCTGTAAGACTTAATTTAAATGCTTCAAATGGGTGTTTTTTGTAATTAATGTGTTTTGACAATGGGAGGATAGGTAGTGATAGGGTATGAGCGCGGTGGTTATTAAAGTGAATTCGTGGAGGGTTAACCGTCTGCCCAATGTACTGAATACTGCACACAACGCATTCTAGGAAGTTGATAACGTTGGAGGAGTCACAATTAAAGTCGCCATTGATGTTCCATTTAAAGCCTCAGGCTGTGCTTTTTGCACAGCTTGTTGTTTACATATGTTTGCAGACCTGGCATCTACTATTGGCGCAGCGTCGGGAACCCAACCCCAGGTGGTTATGTGATTTTGAGTGTACGAGAATGTTTTGAATGTTTTTCGGTCGTCTGTAGACTACGTGAGGGGGAGTAGTGAAAATTTGGCGAGGCGCTCGATTTGTTAGAGAATGTTGAAATGTTTTTTAAGGATTTTGTTTACGTTGGGGGATTGCTTGTGAAGGTGAGTACCAAGATTGCCCGGTGATCTGTTTCTTCACTGCGTCGACGTCCATCTAGTATTTCCTCTTGGTTGAGTTCAGATGCCCTTTGAATTGCATCGTCGACAATGGCGGGGGGATATCTTTGCTTGGTGAGGACTTCTCGTATGCGATTGGAATTCCTCACGAAGTCTTGACCTTGTGAACAGATTCTTTTATATCGATGTGCCTAAGAGTATGAGATACTTGTTTTGGAGTGACGAGGATGACAACTTTGAAAGTGTAAGTATTGTTGACGGGCCGTCGGTTTTCTCTATAGGCTGGTGTTAAGTGAGCCTTCCTTTACTGTTATCTCGCCATCTAGAAAGTTAATTGTGGTGTGGAAGTACACGTGAGTGAACGATATGTTGGGGTGGACAAGGTTGAATTTTTTAAATAAAGTGTAGGAGTTCTTGTTCAGGTATATTCATCAGGCATATTCAGGCATTAATCAGGCATATTACAACAACACACCCATCCTACATACGAGACACAAACCATTTCTTTCGCGAAATAGGTGGCCTTAAACTTCCGGATGGAGCCTTTCTGGCAATATTAGATGTAATCTCACTCTACACTAACAGTCCTCATTCCGATGGCATCAGATGTCTGACCGAAGCGTACAAGAAAGATAGAAAAGATAAGTCCCCTGCCCCTCTTGTTCTAGAAATACTTGCGAAAATCGCACTCGAATACAACAACTTTGAATTCAACGATCAACACTACTTACAAATTAATGGCACAGCTGTGGGTACAAAGATGGACCCCACCTACGCCAACACCTTCATGCATGGTATTGAATCTATATTTTCCCAAGATTCTCTCATCAAGCCTATCCTATAGAAACGCAACTTGGATGACATTTTTTTAATTTTGATTGACACAGAAGAACTCCTACACTTTATTGAACAATTCAACCTTGTCCACCCCAACATTTCGTTCACTCAGACGTATTTCCACACAACAATTAACTTTCTAGATGTCGAGATAACGGTAAAGGAAGGCTCACTTAACACCAGCCTATAGAGAAAACCGACGGTCCGTCAACAATACTTACACTTTCAAAGTTGTCATCTTTGTCACTCCAAAACAAATATCCCATACTCTCAGGCACGTCGATTTAAAAGAATCTGTTCATAAGATCAAGACTTCGTGAGGAATCCCAATCGCATGCGAGAAGTCCTAACCAAGCAAAGATATCCCCCCGCCATTGTTGACGATGCAATCCAAAGGGCATCTAAACTCAACAGAAAGGAAATACTAGATGGACGTCGACGCAGTGAAGAAACAGATCACCGGGAAAACTTGGTACTCACCTTCACAAGCAATCCCCCCCAACGTAAACAAAATCCTTAAAGAAAGAATTCAACATTCTCGAACAAAGCGAGCGCCACGCCAAAATGTTCCCTACTGCCCCCCATGTAGTCTACAGACGACTGAAAAACATAGAAAACATTCTCGTACACTCAAAAACACATAACCAAATGGGGTTGAGTTGCCGACCCTGCACCAAAAGGAGATGCCAGGTCTGCGAACATATGCAAACGACAATCTGTGCAATAAGCACAGTCTCAGGCTTTAAATAGAAAATCAATGGCGGCTTTAATTGTGACTCCTCCAACATTATCTACCTCCTAGAATGCGGTGTGTGCAGTATGGAGTACATTGGGCAGACGGTTAACCCACTATGAGTTCGTTGTAACAACCACCGCGCTCATGCCCTATCTCTACCTAACCTCCCCTTGTCAAAACACATTAATGAACACAAAACACCCATTCGAAGCACTTAAATAAACAGTCTTACAGGGTGGGTTCAAGAACACCCGGAAACGGGAGCAACGCTAGTCGTACTTTTTGTAAAAGTTTGAAACAATTGCCCAAGGCATTAATGAAAACCTGGGCGCTTTGTCTTCAATACGCCCCTTGCAAATCCAGTACTGACCTTGGAGTGCCGCCTTGACAAGCCTCGGCCATTCCTTCTCCTGCGCAGGTATTTCCCCATACGCTTACACCGACGTCTTCATCGAACAGCGCGTTATTACCTTCCCCCGTTCGACCATCTTGACGATAGTGGCGCAATCAAGGAAACTTAAGCACTCCCGCCATTCATAGTGGCCCCAATTCTTCCCCAAAGTCGCCTCCGTTTCCGGTCTTTCCTTTTCATTGATTTTTGTTGTTGCTTCTGCGGGTGTGTACATGTGAGCGCATCTACACCCCACGTGTGTCTAGTTAAATACCACTCTGGCCGCCTTGACTCTTCCTGCAAAAAAGTTGCACATGGCAGAAGTTCTCCCCCCGCCCATTTTGCTTCGTTGTATTTTGTTTACTCGTTGAAGTGGACAACATTTGAGTGCATCTCAAATCTATGCTGTGCTTCGGCCATTGTCTGTCTCCATACACTTTACTAGCTGCCCGCTGAGTTGGGACTCCGGTTCGCCGTCCATTCTCCCCTCCAATTTTTTTCTTTTTTTCCTCTTCTCTTTTTTTTCATCTTTTCTCCCCGCGACCGCATATGTGGGTGGCGGGGAACGAGATTTATCCTCCCCCCTCCCTGTTCCGTTTGTGTATTTTTTGATAATTTTTTCTTTTTTTCACTTCCTTTAGCCGTTCTCCCTCCTGCATCGTCTGCTTGTTTTGACTCATGTGTCGAACACCTGTACAGATGGAGACCCTTTAAGAAGTGAAGCAAGAACCATGCAACTTCAGTCTTGAAAAAGGACAGGCCTAGTCCGAAACGTCGACTCCCAATAAATGTTTACTTAAATGAAGCGTTTCTCAATTTTGCATTTTACGTCTAGCAACCAAATACGTTTCTCGTTTAGTGCTTTATATATATATATATATATATATATATATATATATATATATATATATATATATATAGTTGCAGGAGGTCTTGTCGTTCAATGGGCCAGGAAGACTTGTAGAAGAAGGGGTCACAACCTTGCAATTATCTTAATTTAATACCGACAGTTTCGGACGGAGGACCGTCCTTCCTCAGGGTATACACAAGAATGAGGGTATACACAGGGTATACACAAGGTGTATACCCTACACAAGGGTATACACAAGGATATACACAAGAATGAGGGTATACACAGGGTATACACAAGGTGTATACCCTGAGGAAGGACGGTCCTCCGTCCGAAACTGTCGGTATTAAATTAAGATAATTGCAAGGTTGTGACCCCTTCTTCTACATATATATATATATATATATATATATATATATATATATATATGAGGGCGAGAAGCCATCAGCCACAGAAACCAAGGGGCGCGCGAGGATTTTTTAATTAATTTATTTATTTTGTGCTCTTGTTCGATTTAGAATATTACTGAATATGTTATCGCTTAAAGGGAATTGATTAGAAATGCAGAAGAAAAAACAACCACATGCCGCCGGTGAGATCCGAATCCACAACCTCCGAATTGCGCGTGCGGTGCTCTATCGCTGAGCTACGGCGACGGCTGTCAAACTTTCTGCTTTCGGGGGTATTGATGTTTACAAACAACGTAACCTGGAGTGTTCACTAGCGCCACCCACGTTCTTAAGCGGCGGACGTAGCACGTCCTGAGTTACCGCTGATGTGACGTAGTATGTAATCGAACGGCGAGGGTGAAAGCTGTGTGAGAACACTCTTTTGCTTCCTAAGGCATCAAGGCTGCCAGAACCGAGGCTCTCGTTAAGCAATTAAGCAGACAAGGAAAGGGGAATGAGGGGCTCGTTATAAATATGAGAGAAGCCAACAGCCACAGAAACCAAAGGGCACGGGGATTTTTTAATTTATTTATTTATTTTGGGCTGCTGTTCGATTTAGAATATTACTGAATATGTTATGGCTTAAAGGTAATTGATTAGAAAAGCAGAAGAAAAAACAACCACATGCCGCCGGTGGGATCCGAACCCACGACCTCCGAATTACGCGTCCGGTGCTCTACCGCTGAGCTACGGCGACTGCTGTGAAACCTTCTGCTTTCGGGGTATTTATGTTTACAAATAACCTAACCTGGAGTGTTCACCAGCGCCACCCACGCTCTTAAGTGGCGGACGTAGCATGCCGCTGATGTGACGTAGAACGTCATCGAACGGTGAGGGTGGAAGCTGTGTGAGAACCCTCATATATATATATATATATATATATATATATATATATATATATATATATTTGCGTGAATACCTGTTTCAAACATGTGCCAAAATATTCAGGTCAGCTGTAATATTATCCATTAGTACTGAATTCACGCCTCAGCTGAACCATTTTTTCTCGAAAAAATGCAATGCACTGCCGTGCAAAAAATTGCGCAATACATTAATCGTGCGGCGCTCCTGAATCACCGCCGAAACTTCCTCTTTAAAGGCGCATGTTGGACGCAGTTGGCTGACCCGTTATTATGATCTTGCGTTTCTTGAAACTTGTCTCCAATCTTTTCAATTTGTTTTCGATTTGCCCTTCGGTGATCTCAGTACCGCGGAACGCGTGAGTTAGCAATTTCTCCCATTCGTTTAGCATGACCTCTTTTAAGGTTGGTCTTTCTGTGGAATCCTGTTTGTGTGTCTTGCACCCGTCGAGCAGAGCCAGCACTTTGGCTCGCCGCCAAAGCGCCTGCGTCGAAGCTGCTTCATCGGTTCTGATGGCCTACTGGGATGAACTCACCGCACAAAAATGTTTAGTAGGATTCATTAGAAAGTCCTTAGGCGAATGTTACTAGAACGCATCAACACTGAATAGAAAGTCTTTAAAATGCCGTTATACTTTGCTGTAACAACTGATCAACCCTCCTTGAACAATTGGCCACCGTAATCGAAAAGGGTCAACTACGTGGAGAGAGAGAAAAGGACGGAAAGGCAGGGAGGTTAACCAGGCGAAGTTTTTATACTTTCTGTGATCCCCTTGTCGACAGTTCCTATATACTTTCTATCGACCACTTAGACAGAATACGTACCAACACCCTATCAACGGTCTTCCGACAATTGGCGACCGTTATTGAAAAGACGCAAGTACATAGAAAGTCGTTACCTTTCATATCAACCACATACCAGCAATGTCTACCAGCACCCTACAAACAGTCTTCGACTATTGACCACCATTACCCAAAAGTCTGAAGACGAAAAAGTATAATTCCGACCATCAACTTCTGAATGTTTGGAAACATGTGTTAATTACACTGTATGACACTTTAATCAACATTGTTGCATCACTTCAAAATCATTTTGTGAGCAGTGTATCCTAAACTGCTTAAAGAAGGATAGTAGCAAAATGCAAATTATAACATTCATTTATTGCACACAAGCATACATCAGGGTTACAAGAGTGCACGACAAATCAAAATATTTTTTTCGGAGTACAATAGAGCAACAGAATATTACCTTCGGCACCGAAGGCCTAGCCCCTCAGTTCCCTCTTGGTAGGAATGGTTGGCACAGAGAAATCGAAAAAAAACATAACAGGTATTAATTCATGACGATTCGGCTGGAAGACCAGCTTTTTTCTAGTACACTACTGCATTCGAAACAAAAGCTGCATGCTTCAAATTCTGTAGTCCACTTGAAAACGGCTGTCCCTCGATCCAAACCATCGTCAATTAAATGTCATTACGTTTTTCTTATATATATTGCTGCGAATGTTTTTACTGTTTGTTTATTGTTCAAAAATGCTTGCACACCGCTTTATCGCTTTGTTCGCGATGCAAGACACGCCTAGGTTTATCTCGATTGATCGAATCCAGGCGAGCAGATTCTACGTTGATCCAGACTGTTCTATTAACTTTACAAGCTTTATCTCGAAAGTTCACTATCAGCTTTAAAAAGAGCATGGCCGAGAGCTGCCGGCATTCTGTTCGATGACCAACGAGCCCGCTTGTTGCTACGCCACCTCCGAGTGGTTCAGTTCTTTGCGGGCGCAATTGAGCCCAAATGACGAGTTTCGTTTGGAAGCCATTCTCGCAGTTTTTCTGTTCGCCGGACTGCAGTACACAACTACTTTACATCTGATGGAGGCGCTGACCTGCCATCGAGCTATGCCCCTCACGATAGAACCTGGCGCACAGCCAAAGCCCGTCGTGCTTCGCCAGACCAGTGAGCCACCGACTTTCTGTGCAGAACCACACGAAGATGTAGAGGACTGGCTAGACATGTACGACCGTGTGGTAGCACTGAACGCCTCGGAGGACAGAGCTAAGCTTTGAAACGTTCATTTTGCATTTGACGGCCCTGCCAGAACATGGGTTGAAAACCATGAATCTTCCTTCCCGACCTGCGCGACGTTCAAGACGCAGCCACTGGATACGTTCACTAGCGTCGTAGGTAAGGAAAGAGCAGAGGTCCTTCTGCAGTCAAGAACTCAGTGCTCAAATGAGACCCTGACTGCGTATGTGTAAGACACGAAACGCGTTTTCAGGCGCACCAGCCCTGATATAAATGAAGAAAAGAAGCTCCCTTCCTGATGCGTGGCGTGAAGGAGCAATTCGCCGGCCTGATCCGGGATCCTCCATCAACCATTGCCGAGCTTGTAGCTGAAGCTTGAACAATAAAAAATACCCTTGATGCCCGGATCCTTCACTACAACCGACCACTTCAAGTGCTGCCGGCAAGCCCCCATAGAAGATACCCATGCAAGGGGAGATAACCTTCGAGATATAATACACGAAATTACTCGCGAACAACTTCGCCGACTGCTGCCATCCCCAACATCATACACTTGGCTCCTCTTCACCGGTAACAGCAGAGGAAGCTACAGCCATGACCTACGCTGCAGCACTACGCAGTCCTCCGGCTCGACGACACCCCCCAAGCCCACTTCGACGGGCACGAGCTCTACAATAGCGACTGTCCCTATCTCCTGCAAGCTCACATTACGAGTGACGCAACAACTTTAGGAAATGCGACGAGCCGTGGACTCCCGACAAGCACCCACTGTGTTTCCATTGTGGCCACGCCGGGGACATACTTCGCCACTGCCCGTACAGACACCTCGGCCTGCGAGGTTTCGCCACCGACGCCCCACGACCACTCTGCGGCGAGTGACCACGGGAAATTGGCGACCAGCTGCGCAGCGGGGAGTACGTGTCGTCAAGCCGTCTTTCCAGCTCCCCGTCGCCGTCCACCGCTCGTTTTGAACCACGGGGCCGCACCTACGCCACGTCTGTCCGAGGAAGGTCACCTAGCCCCCGTAAGGGGAACTAAAAAAACAACCTAGGAAGGTCAGGTTTGGTAAGGATGAGATCTGAGCGAGTTGGTATGCATAAATACTGGCGAACAGCGCAAAAAAGGCGGGACAACGACAAGACAAGCGCTGCCAATTAACTGAGTCGGTGATTTTCACGGCCCTTACACACTTTCATTTTACTTCTTTGTGTTATGTTTTCGTATATATACCCTTCCGTCCTTCAATAAACTCAGCTTATAGTCAGCGCTTGTCTTGTCGTTGTCCCGCCTTTTTTGCGCTTTTCACCAGTATGAAGGTCAGGTTGCTTGCCGAGGAAACATTGAAGATCCTACAGTGACCATGCGGTGTGAAGACGCCGCACCCAGTACGCCGACGCCGCATACAACGACAACCTCGAACACGACGCGAACCACCTTCACAACGACGATGCCATCAAGAAAAGCTGCGACCACTTGCCCCACCCGCGATTCACATACCTGACGAAGCCGTGACCCGACCCTGAGGACAAACGTGCAACACATGAGCCAGCACATCCGACTTAGAAGTGGTTATTGAAGGCCGGAAAGTCACCACTCTAGACCACACAGGAGCCGATTATTCGGTGATGAATGGACCATTAGCTGCGCAGCTGAGGAAAGTAGCGACCGCTTGGGATATACCTAACCCGTGACCTTCGTAGTGCAACGGCAATGTTCCCGCGAAGTGATCTTCGGCACGGCTTTCCTTAATGACCATCAGGCGATCATCGACCTGCGGTCCAAGATGATCTCACTATCCACGGACGAGGCCATCCCGTCGATGAGAACTCCGGAACATCACGTTGCGCTTAGTGTCCTGGAGGAAGAAGTCAGTGTCCGACCCCGCTTAAGCGTCATTATCACCGTAGGTGCCACGGAAGCGAATAACACTGAAGCCATTATCGAGGGGAACATGCAGTTGCGTCTCGACCGAGGAATCGACACCGCAAGAGACATCGCAAATTTGCGCAAAGGACAAGCAGAAGTACTGCTCACAAACTTCAGCCAAGAATACCGGCACGTTAACAGTGAAACTACGATCGCATTCCTCTACGAAATATCCGACGTACGAGACTTCTTCACCCTCTCCGACCCATCCACAGCAGAAGCTTCGCTTTACCAAGAGAACTCGCCCACTTTCGACATAAAGCCAGCCCAGCCCCGAAACAGACAAGACCAAATCCGGAATCTCATTCCAAGCTACAGCAAGTGCTTCTCGTCATCGCCGAAGGTCCGACAAACGCCGATTCCCAACCATCGCATTATAACCGACCAGCATGCCCGACCACTCCGCCAAAGCCCCTAACGAGTGTCGGCGCGAAAACGACAAGCCATCCGGGACCAAGTGGAAGAATTGCTGCGCGACATCGTTATTCAACCTTCAAAGAGCCCCTGGGACGCACCTGTTGTTCTGGTGAGAAAGAAAGACTGCACTTCGATTTTGCGTTGAATACCGGCCCTTGAACAACATCGCAGAGAAGGACGCCTACCGCCTCCCCTGCACCGGCGACACACTGGACCGCCTCTGCTACGCCCAAGTATTTCTCATTGACCGACCTCAAGTGCGGCTACTGGTAAATTGAGGTCGATGAAAGAGATCGCAAGAAGACCGCATTCACCACTTCAGATCGGCTCTTCGAGTTCAAGGTGATATCACTTGGTCTCTGTTCCGCACCAGCGACATTTAAGCGAATAATGGATGCAGTGTTGGCACGCCTGATGTGGCAGATTTGTCTGGTATATTTAGATGACGTTGTTGTCTTCGCCTCGAAGTTTTAGGGGCACCTAAAAAGGCTTCTAACGGTACTAGACGCAATCGAACCGTCCGGACTAAATTTGAAACCACAGAAGTGCCACTTTGACTATGAAGAGCTGCTGTTTCTAGGCGACATCTTTAGCAAGGAGAGATTACTGCCAGACCCGCAGAAAACAGCTGCTATCGTAATGTTTCCGCCATCGGCCGATAAGAAAGCTCTGCGCAGATTCATCGAACTGCGCACATATTACCCACGATTTGTGAAGCACTTTTCGCCCATCGCCAAGCCATTGACCAAACTGCCAAAGGCAGACGTGCCCTTTCAATGGGAAGCGCCCCAAGTGGATGCTTTCAAGGAACTTCAGCATCGTTTACAGTCCCCACCGATCCCCGCGCACTTCGATGAAAACGCCGAGACTGAAATTCATAACGACGCAAGTACTGTGAGCATAGGCTCTGTCCTCGTTCAGAAACCTGACGGAGCAGAGGTCATCGCATACGCTAGCCGTTCCCTGTCCAAAGCCGAGGCTAATTATTCGACAACCGAGAAGGAGTGCCTTGTTATCATCTGGGCTACGTCGAAATTCCGCCCCTATCTGTACGGATGACCATTCAAGGTGGTCAGCGATCACCACACGCTGTGCTGGCATGCAAGTTTGAAGTCACCCTCCGGCCGCCTCGTCGATGGAGCTTGGGCCTCGAGGAGTTTGACTTCACCATCGTTTACAAGTCCGGACGCAAGCACTCTCACGCCGACTGCCTGTCACGAGCCGCTGTAAATGCAGCACAGCCGGACGACGATGAGGATGCCTTCCTGGGACTTGTCAGCTCCAGTTCTTTTGCACAACAGCAACGCTCGGACCTTGACCTCACATGCCTCACCGAGTACTTGGAAGCCAAGGTTCATTCAACACCGGCCTCTTTCAAGAGAGCAGTGTCTTCCTTCTGTTTGTAGAATGATGTCCTCGTGAAGGACTTTGCAGCCAACGAAACAGCCTACCTCCTTGTTGTGCCAGCACGTTCTTCAGGCTTCACACGACGAGAGGACAGCTGGACATCTCTGGTCTTCTCGCACCCTCCGCCGCATTCAAAACAAGGATTCCCGCATGTAATTCGTGAATGGAATATGTTGCCATCTGAAATTGTAAGCCAGCTCACTCCTGAAGCATTCGTGTCGAAGGTAGCAAACCACTTTCAAAACGGTTAACATTGTCACCATGTGTCATTTACCATGTTTCTTTCTATGAGAGTGAAAAGTTCCTTCTCTGCACTCTTTTATTGTGTACTTTTTCATGCATATGTGCACCCAATCCTGTTACGGCCTCAAAGAGAGGCCAACAGCATGTAATAAATAAATAAAATAAATAATAATACTTGCCCCAACTGTCTGCCGATGTCACACATTATGTGAAAACCTGCCGAGATTGTCAACGACCAAAGACCCCTCCAACCCGACCAGCAGGATTTCTGAATCCCATTGAACTCCCATCAATGCCCTTTCAGCAGATCGGCGGGAACTTGCTTGGCCCTTTCCTGAAGTCAACATCCGGAAATAAGTGGATCATTATAGCGACTGACTAGCTGACCCGCTACGCGAGGCAAAGGTCTACCTTACGGAGCACAAGCAGAAGTCGCCAAACTTTTCGTGGAGTGCATTCTTCTGCGTCACGGCGCCCCCGATATGCTCATCACGGACAGAGGAACCGCATTCACAGCGGAACTGACGCAAACCAGCCTGCATTACAGCCAAACCAGCCACCGGAGGACACCTGCATACCATCCGCAGACCAACGCAATGTCCGAGCACCTGAACAAAACCATCCCCGATACGCTCGCCATGTATGTCGATGCCGAACACAAGACCCGCGACGTAATCCTGCCTCATATCGTCTTCGCATACAACACCGCGGTGCAGGAGACCAGCCAAATGACGCCTTTTAGGCTCGTCCATGGCAGGGAGGCCACGACCACGCTAGACGTCATGGTTCCGTGCCCAATGTTACCGAAACAGATAACGTCGACGTCACCGCCTACCTTCAACGCGCAGAAGAAGCCCGAATATTTGCCAGATTTCGGATCTAGAAAGAGCAGCGCACCGACGCCGCACGGTACAACCTACGAAGGCGCAACGGGGAATACAAGCCAGGAGTCCGCGTCTGGGTTTAGACGCCCATTCGCCGCCGCGGATTGAGTGAAAAACTACTGCGCCACTATTTCGGCCCGTACAAGGTTCTTCGTCGGCTAGATGAACTGGACTATGAAGTCGCCCCTGTCGAAATGACGGCGTCCCAGCGGCGCCGCGTACGACCATAAGTTGTCCATGTCGTCCGTGTAAAGCCTTATTATGTGCGCTAAAGCACGTTTTGTTTACACCCTTGGTGTTTATTTTCGCGCACTCCGTTTTAGTTTCTTTGTGGCCGCATTATGTAATAAACATCGGGACGATGCTCCTTTGAGAGGGGAGTAATGCCGCGAATGTTTGTAGTGTTTGTTTGTTCATTCTTCAAAGCTGCCGGCACACCGCTTGATCGCTTTGTTTGTGGTGCAACACATGCCTAGATTTATCTCGACTGATCGCATCCAGGCGGAGACAATTCTACGTAGTGCCAGGCTATTCTAGTAACTTTCCAAGCTTTATCTGGGAAGTTCGCTATCAGCTTTAAAAAGAGCATGGCCGAGAGCGACCGGCATTTTGTTCGACGACCGCTGATCACGCTTGTTTCTACGCCGTCGCCGAGTGATTCAGTGTTTTGCGGTCGCAAGCCGGCGCAAATAAAGAGTTTCGTTTGGAAGGCATTCTTGTGGTATTCTTGTTCGCCGGACTGAAGTCCCCACTACGTGACAATATAAATATATACCAGGTGTTTAATGGAAGACTACGTAATTTTCAAAAATAGGTTTTGAGTTCAAAATGTGGGTTTTTCAGCATAGCGTTACCAGCGTTGGCGGGCACCAGAAAACAAGTCAATCACTTTATCAATCAATCACTTTATTTCAGCTTTTTTTTACAAAAACTGAGGGCGGCAAGAAAAAAGCAGTCATTACGACCGCTTGACAAGCCTCGCCACCCCTACAAAGAGGCAGTTTGGTAGCGACTATGATGGTTACTTCATACACTGGTAACAACGCAAGGTACACGGAAAGACAAGGCATGTAAATATATGCATAAAAGGAAACATTTTTTTTTTAAATACGTGCATAAAAAGAAACTTTTTTTTTTAAATACATGCATGAAAGGAAACTTTGTTTTCATTTTGAATTGAATGGACAAGTAGTAATTCCGCACAACATAATAAACGTTTTACACAACATTTACGGTTCAATGCAATAGAATTCTATACATGGGTACGCATACTGTGGGACCTAGCTTGCAAACACATTTCGAATAGCCGAGACAGACATGCTGAGCAACATGTCATAAAAGGGCGTGTTCAAGTATTTGGGAAGAATGTATTTTAGTGTGGAAAAACCATAGTTTGTTCTGCATCGTGGTAATGAATAGATGATACGCTGTCGTGTCATATACGGTGTCTGATGTGGTGTAAGTGTCACAATGCTAGAAAGAAATGTGTCGTCTTCGGCTATTATTTTTTTATAGAAGGATGCAAACCTGTAATCGAACATTCTTGTTACGGGTATCATTCTGTATTGCTGGTAGATAGGACGTGTCGGAGCATCATACGGTACATTAGCAATTACGCGAAGTATTCTTTTTTGCAGTACTAGAAGCTTCTGGATGTTAGATGCTGTGGTTTGTCCCCATAAAAGGAAGCAATACGATACATAAGAATAAAAGAACGCATAGTACAGATTCAACTTAGTTTTGGCGGGTAAAATATGTTTATTCCGCGAAATTATCCCAATATATCTGGAAAGGGATAGGCACACTTTGCTTACATGAGCGTCCCACGACATAGTAGCAGTAAATACCACTCCGAGTAATGTGAAGGTTTCCACGTACTCAATGGGGGCGTTGTCGAAATAGAGTGGTGGCACACTGCCTATATGCTGCCCCTTCGGATGGAACAATAAAGCTTTAGTTTTTAGCTTGTTTATTTTTAATGAGTTCAAAGATGACCACTCAGATAATGATGACAAAACTGTATTTGCGGTGCTAGTTAGTTCTTTGATGTCAGGTGAGGACAAAAATAGACTGGTGTCGTCAGCATATATGATGTATTTAACTAAGTTACTGATGTTGCATACGTCATTAATATATATGTTGAATAGGAGCGGCCCCAGAAGGCTGCCCAGAAGGCTGGGGCACGCCGTTTGTGATTGCTAACAAGTCCGAAGAGCAGTGATTTAAAGCAACATACTGGCGACGAGCACTGAAATACGATTGAATGAGACAGAGAGCGTGGCCACGTATACCGTAGTGGTCGAGTTTTTTAAACAGAGTTTCGTGATTCAGTGTATCGAATGCTTTGCTAAAGTCTACAAAGACGCCTAAGGTGAGGTGTTGAGCTTCGAAGTTATTTAATATGTATTCTTTTTGATCAAGCAGAGCATGCTCAGTTGATCTATGCTTTGTGAATCCATACTGACAGTTGGCTAGTACACAGTGCTTCTGTAGGAAATTGTAGTAACGTCGATGCATTATTCGCTCTAGCCCCTTCGAGAAAAAAGGTAGTACAGATATTGGCCTGTAATTTCCTAGAACGTTTTTATCACCTTTTTTATAAATAACCACAACTTTGGCCACCTGCATGGCAGCAGGAAAACGTCCTGTGCGAAGCGCGGTATTGTAAATATGTGTAAGGCATGGCACGATCAAAGGTAGTACGTATTTTACAGGTAAACTTTGAATATTACTTGGGTCAAGACTTGTCGTGTTCTTTAAACTTTTGCACACCGAGTAAACCTCAGCTTCGTCGGTTGGTTCAAGAAACATCGATTCGTTTAGCCTGTTGCCCAAAAATCTAGACATACCTGGATTGTACTGACTGCATCCAACTTCAGTGAAATATTGGTTGAAGGCATTTGCAAGGGACGGCCCAGCGATTTCCTTGCCATGCATAACTAGGCTCGCGAGGTCCTGATGTTGGTTATTTCGATTTAGCAGAATATTTAGGCGTCTCCACTTTTCTTTCGGGCGGTCTGAGAGATGCGCATTAAACAAGTTATTATAGTAGGCAGTCCTAGATGATTTAATTTCGCTGTTTAAGCGGTTCCTTAGCGACTTATAAGTGGCTAACACTGCGGGGGCTCTACTTTTTATGAAAGTCGCGAAGAGCTTGTGTTTCTTTTTTACCAGTCATACCAAGCGAGCAGTCATCCATGGCTTTCGTGCTTTTTTTGAAGGTTTTATCTCAACGATAGGGAAACACTCATTATAAATTGGGAGAAAGAGCTGAAGGAGCTCACTGTATGATTCATCGGGTGTTGTGTGCTGGAAAACAGGATTCCAGTTCACAAGTGAAATACTGTTCCTGAAATGGTCAAGGCGGCTTTGGGAAAGTAGCTGTCGACGGACTTTCAAGGCTGTCTTTGCGGAAGGTTCTTTTTGAAGACGGACGAAGATAGGAAGATGGTCGCTAATGTCTATCGCAATACGACCGGCAAATGACGCATCCTCGCGATTGGTGATTAGTAAATCCAAAGAAGAAGAAGAATGTGAGGTAACACGTGTAGGTCCGCGGATTTCATTTTGGAAGCCAGCTGTTTGTATGGTGACTAACATGCGCTCTTGCACTGAACTGCTTGTGCTCATATCTATGTTGAAATCGCCCCCGATGCACGCCAAGAAGTTTTCAGAAAGAAAAGATAACTCGTGTTCGAAGCTGCCAAAAAAATTGGCTGTATTGCCATGTGGGGGACGATAAACAACGCAAAAAGCTTGACCGCCACACCTAACTGTCAGCATTTCTATGTCATCGTTACTTAAGCAGTGATCAGATAAAATGTCACAGGAATAGTTTTCTTTGATCAACATTGCTACGCCTCCGCCCCGCTTCGTAGTACGATTAAGAAAAAATGATCTGTACCCGGGAAGATGGATGACGTCAACGTCTGAGCGATACCATGTTTCTGTCAATAGAATGACATCGAAGGGACAGGTTAAGCTGCATAAAAAGTATGTTAGTTGTTCAGCTTTATTTACGGCCGATTGCATATTCAAATGTATGATTTGGCAGCATTTGTCTTTGTTTTGGGAAAAATATGCGTTGAGCTGTGAAGGTGTGAAAAGTGGCGATTCCTCCATTGGCAATGTTAGAAGAGCCATTTCCACGTGTGCTGCTTTACGGCGTCCCTAATTCATCTTCGATAAGTCTGCTTGTGAGTAAATGTGAACCACCGAAGAATCGTCAGTTTGGCGGGCTAGAATAGTGCCGTTCCTCGTCCACACATGTTTCCACGAGACCTCCTTCTTTCTCGCAATCGCAGCGCCTAGAAGCCTTTTGTTGTCTGGTGTCAAGTGTTCATTGACATAAATCGGTGGTGAAGTTGGCAAAGAGCAATCTACACTGATGTCCTCATTTGTCAGACGTACTTTTTTCGCCTTTTCCAGCACTGCGTCCCTTTTTACACGGGATTTAAATTGAACAAGAATGTTTGAATTATTAGGGTCACGAGTGGGCACTCGGTGGCAACACGCTACGTCCGACTCAGTGATAGGTTCATGAATAGCATCTCCAAGGTTTGTAACAAGATTAAGAACATTTTCCTCGTCTTGCTTCAGGACACCTTTAATTTCAATGTTCGACCTTCGTGAATACTGTTCCGCATGATTAAGCTTTCTCTCAAGCTCCTTTGTCTGCTTTTCCAGAGCAGCACACGCCACGCTCAATTCGTTGGTTACTTGCTCCAACTTGGCGTTCTTTTCCTTTTCATTTTTTAGTTCCCTTTTTAGGTCCTCAATTTCAGCTTCTCGTCTTGAGTAGTAAGCTGGTTAACTAATTTTTATTAATAAACCTTTTAACTATAAGTGTTAGGCGTCTAGCTGCAATTAAGAGATTTGAAGCAGTTAGATGCATTGCAGGAGTTGCTTTGCCTGTATGCTTTCAAAAGCGCATGTATTTTGGCACGATGCAGCCATATTTTCTTGAACCGAAGAGGTGAGGGTAACCATGTTTTGTAAATTCTAAAAACTCATATGGCTACTACTAACGACTGGGTACGAATCTTAATGCAACCAGTTGCACAGCTGCGTTACTTAAAATTTAATTATAGGAATTGAGTTGCTAACACTGGTAATACTATGCCGCAGAAGTCATATTTTTAAAAACTTTTTTGTGTTCCCAAAAACACCTGGTGTATATAAATACCGGTCCCTTTCCTGTACAAAGCAGAAGTGAAATAATTGATTCTGTAACATGAAGGTTCAATGAGCCACATAACAAACCTGTGGAAAACACTATGCATGCGTAAACACACGCCTCTCTAAAACGGCTAAAAATCCCGCAGAGTGAAACAATGCTTACTCAATTTTAAGAACAATAAAGGCTGCAACACTAGTGAAATAAAAGTCGAACAGGGTACTAAACGCATGTTAACAGTCCACATCGATGTAGATATCAAGCTTTGAGCTGATTTTAGTAAACATGCATTAGCACAGGAATACGAAAGTGACATTTGGCGTGCCATCCTGAGACTTATCTCTGATATCAGGCAGCCTGCTTTACGTTACTTGTCTGCATCACCATCAGGAAGAGGTAGCGTCCTATGGATGAAATGTGTGCATAAACAGCACCAACAGGTAGCCACCTCCATGGCGGTATGCAGCGGCAAGAGAACAGCATCAGAAAACGATTCCAGGTATACAGCTATAGTAACTTATTTTCGAAAATAAACAGGTAAATGTGCTCTACAACGCATCACTCTGACTTAGTTTGATAAGGTTGCCGAATACCAGCATAAGCAGCAGTCACAAGGCTAGAACCTAGTATAACGCATCTTTGAACAAGAAAAAGCTATAACATGCTGTTGTGTTCAATTCTGCAGGCACATTCGAAGGCCGAATGATATTGACATTAACTGAAATTACCATGTTGTGCGAAATTAGGATATCAAGAGGAGATATTTAGCCATTCCAGTAATGTGAAGGTAACATGCAGGCCATCAAAGATGAAAATTATTTCCCGCGTTTTTTGACTGGTCTGTAGAAAAATTCATGCAGCTGTTGTTCTCAAAAGCCGTGGCATAAACACACTGCAATACGACTTGAGCATGTTTCTTTTTCTTAGAGCAGCTAGGCGAAAGTAACTTAACTGTTCTTCCTGTTCATTTTATTTCCTTGCTTCTAGGTAATCTAGCACGATTTGTAGCTATATGAGCTGTTGGGGCAAAATGTTTGAATTAAGACTGTAGAGGCGAGCAAGTTTGTCGGACAACCAGAGTTGCACTCTCTAAAGCAAATGAATCACCATATTAAGGCACACACTGCGTGAGAAACAATGCTTGTAAGTAAAGCCGCATAAATCTACTAGCGATAAAAGCCTCAGCAACGTGCCCATAAGGGAGCAGCTGAACACGTAGTTTTTTATTTGTCCCGCAGCGCATCTCTCCAGTACTGACGCCTGCCCATATTTATTTAAGTTAAGAATTCAAGGGAAACAAGTGAACAAGTGTACCAATGAAGATAAAAATGAGTACTCAGGTTATTCTTAAGGCAATTACCCGTCACCAACTGCAACATTAAATTCGCCGTGGAAGTAACTGAAGTGATTTCCACAGCTTATTGCAAACCTTGATGGCTCGGGAGAGAGGCAAAATCAAAGACTGAAACTGAAACCGGAAACCGGAAAATTCAAAGATTGAAACTACTTTTCTTACTAAAAAACCATAAACTGTCTATGAATGCCGACCCCTTCCTTAAACCTAACAGTACGCGCCAAACACGAAATCATCATACACAATCATTAACCCCTTACAGTGCTAGGATTAACGCCTTGAAATACTCATTTTTTCCACGCACCATTGAGGAGTGGAACAGGTGTCCGCCAGATCTTTTAACCAGAGCTGATTCTTTTGACTCAATGTTTTCTTCACAGCATTCAATCTGAGAGCCATTTATTTCTACGTTTACTTTTTGTATTTTGCATCTGAGCCTTGTATTTATTGCTGTATTTTGTGTTACAACTTCTATTTAACATTCTTCAATTTTGCTAAACCTGTTCTTGTTTGCATATATTATGTATTCGCCCCTCCTGCTTGGGCCTACTGTAGGCCTGCATGTAGTATGTTCTAAATAAACAAATAAATAAATGCGTCGGTTGAAGTAAAGCAAGGGGTCTGGTTAAGGTCACGAAAATATTTTTTGACGTAGGCTCAGCTAATGTAATGCAACCAGCAACTGAACGTCGGAATGAATACAAACGAAAATGCTTAAATATTCGAACGGTTCCAAATGAATTTCAACTATGCTGTAAGTCAGTTGCAAGTGACCAAGGGAGTGTAAAAGAAAAATAACCTCAGCAATGCTCATGGCATATCGAACAAACGATTTTCTTCTGTAAAGTTCAATAATAAGTTTTACAGGGTTTCGTGTAATGCAAGAAAAATCTGATAAGATAGGAGTTATTGATGCTAGCCACAACTGTGCTTCTAAGACGGAGTTCTCCACTTGAACGCTAATATTCAAATATGTATTGCCCATTCGGCTATGTCTGCCATAGAGTTATCACACCAATAGTTCACTTCAAACATGTCATACCTTGTAAGAGAGAAGCCAACAGCGATAGAAATCAAGGAACACCGGTGATTTTTAATTTATTTATTGATTTGATGCTTTTGTTCGATTTAGAATATTACTGAATATGTTGTCGCTTAAAGCTAATTGATTAGAAAAGCAGAATAAAAAACAACCACATGCCACCGGTGGCATCCGAACCCACGACCTCCGAATTACGCGTCCGGTGCTCTACCGCTGAGCTACGGCGACTTTTTTTTTCTTTATTACATCTGAGCTACGGCGACGGCTGTCAAATCTTCTAGTTTCGGGGGTATATATGTTTACAAATAACCTAAACTTGAGAGTGTTCATCAGCGCCACCCACGTTCTTAAGCGGCGGACGTAGCACGTCCTGAGTTACCGCCGATGTTACGGAAAACGTCATCGAACAGAGAAAGGTGGAAGCTGTGTGAGAACCCTCTTATGCTTCCTATGACATCAAGGCTGCGAGAACCGAGGCCCTCATATCCCACCGGCGGCATGTGGTTGTTTTTTGTTCTGCTTTTCCAATCAATTAGCTTTAAGCGACAACATATTCAGTAATATTCTAAATCGAACAAAAGCACAAAATCAATAAATAAATTAAAAATCTCCTGTGTCCCTTGGTTTCTGTGGCTGTTGGCTTCTCTCATACTTGTAACGTAGTGAGGGCCTTGGTTCTGCCAGCCCTGACGCCACAGGAAGCATAGGAGGGTTCTCACACAGCTTCTACCCGCGCCGTTCGATGACGTTCTACATCACATCAGCGGCAACTCAGGACGTGCTACGTGCGCCGCTTAAGAACGTGGGTGGCGCTGATGAACACTCTCAAGGTTAGGTTATTTGTAAACATAAATACCCCCGAAAGCAGATGATTTGACAGCCGTCGCCGTAGCTCAGCGGCAGAGCACCGGACGCGTAAATCGGAGGTCGTGGGTTCGGATCCCACCGGCGGCATGTGAGGCAATGCATATTAGTTTTGTTTAATATATACTGTGGCCCAGGTTCCCAAGCATGAGATGCACAAGTGAAAAAACTAAGAAGCCTTACACAATATAACAGAAAGCACTTTACTAGAGCAGTGCTTTCATGACGGCCGCTATATATTTTTTCTTTTTTCTGCTGCTCCTCTTTCAAAAGGTGAAAAAGAAACAAATGAAAGAGACAGAGATCTTTGCACCAGAAGACGTTTGTGCCATCCTTTTACAGGTGGCATGCATGATATCCAGTGTTAGTGGCTCATAGGCTGTACCGGCAGGTCTTGGTGCCATTTTCCTCTGGTTAAGGTAGCGTTTGCTCGATGATGGATGAAAGCTGGTGCAATAGCACCGTGATGATACCGCTGGAGCAGCTGTACAGAGCTTGACTGCGGGCGCATTTGAAGAAAGACTGCATTACAGCCATGCTTTCGTAAGCATCATCACAGAAGCCACATCCCATTGCAACATATAGCTGTTCAGCCGAACCTAATCATAAGTCGATGCTAATGATTAACTACCCATGGCTCGAATAGTTCGCAAAAAAATGGTTTACAAAGTCAGTCATGCTTTCTTTAGGGCGATTATTGGCGAATCACGTTATACTTATATCGCCTGAGAGTAAAAATTTAGGAATGATATAAATGTACTGAATGCAATTCAAATAAAATGAGAACAAACCTTCCATTATGTGAATATCTCAGCTGCACTGCAATGGAATGGTTCTGCTATACTTAGTCGCCGTTTCGTTGACCACAGGTACTAAGTACCACAGCACTTGATGTGACTTCGGCATAGAACGGGCAATTCTTCATATCTAGTGAGCACTCAGGCAGCAGAATCAAAAGACGCACGCCGCTACAAGCATTTTTCGTCCTAATGGTCTACTTTTCACGGGCTGCTCCTTTTCTGTCAGAATAACAAACCAAGACGCACCCCATAGTTCTCAGCGTGCAACGAAACTCTATCACATAACTTCTTCGCCTAGGAGTAGACGCAAAACGCGCAAGGCGACGGGTTAAAAGTCCGTGGTTGGCAAGCAAAGAATCCCGAACTCAGGAGCGTCCCCTTGCAGATGGCGGCTTGTGCGGTGGACAGGAGTCAAGTCGTCCGGTGAATGACTAAAGGGCTGGCGTCGCGACTTGCTGGGGGTGTCCGGTACATGGAAGGCTACCCCGCACCTCCACCAGATGTCACGCTGTAGTGACGGCAATCCAGCAGTCTGGAAGACAGCAAAAAAACTAGCAAACGAAGCTCTTTATTTGGGCTGACTAGCGCCCGCAAAAAAACTGAATCACTCGGCGGCGGCGTAAGCAACGAACGTGCTCGTCAGTCGTCGAACTACGAATGCCCGCTGCTCGCGGTATTGTTCATTTTAAAGCCGGCAAGGAAACTTCGAGATAACAGGTCGAGATCTAGAGTTATCTGGAAACACGTAGATGCAGCTCTTCATGGCTGTGATCAATCGAGATTAGTCCGGTAGCTTCTCGCGTCACGAACAAAAATGACAACACCCCTTTCCTGCGGCCTTGCGCGAACGAACGGACACTACCATGATACGTGGCAATATTTTTATTTATTTATACAACACTGCAGGCCGTTGAGGCCCAAGCAGGAATGGGATAAACATACAGAGAACTCCGACGAGCAGAAGACGACGCCAACAGCAGAATTCAGTAGAAGCGATACGGAGCATGAAAATAAAACAAATTGAAACAAACAACAGACAATAGTTACCGGTCAAGTACTTGTTCAATGGCGGAAAGCACATTTTCGGATACAAACACATTAGGGGGTAGGTTGTTCCATTCTGCTAGAGTTCGAGGAAAGAAAGAATATTTAAAGTTATTGGTGCGGGCAAACAAAGGAGATAATTTATGCGGGTGGCAATGCCTTGTTACTCTAGTTGTTGGAGGCTTCACAAACAATGAAAGGACAAGACGGAACTGAGAATGGTAGAGTTTAAAGAGGAATTCAATTCTTGCTAGCTTTCTCCAGTACTCTAAGGGTTTGATGTTGTTGATTGTCATTAATTCAGATGGGGAGTCATGTCGTCGGTACCGTTTATATATGAAGCGAACTGCTGATCTTTGAATCCGTTCAAGTTTGCGAATGTCTTTTTTAGTGAAAGGGTCCCAAGCCTCGCATGCGTACTGCAGTTTAGATTTGATCAGTGTGTTGTAGGCCAGAAGCTTTACATGGGTGGGGCTGTATTTGAGTCTGTGTCTTAACTGGCCGAGTTTGCGGCGCGCCGAGGGGCAGATATTGTCAACTTGAGCGGACCAGCTTAAATGTTCTGTAATCGTTACACCCAAATATTTAAAACAGTCAGTTTGAGTTATGGGAATCTACTTGATAGTGTACTGGTGAGCAAGAGGAGGCTTTTTGCTTGTGATACGCATGAAAACAGTTTTATCAGGATTCAGTTTCATATCCCAGCGATCACACCAACAGAAAACAGCATTAAGAGTTTCGTTAAGCACAGCCTGATCATTGCTATTTTTAACAGCCTTGAGGAGCAAGCAGTCATCCGCAAATAATTTAATACTGACGCTTTCATGTATGACGGAGGTTAAGTCGTTTACATAAATTAAGAAAAGAAGAGGGCCTAGGACGCTGCCCTGCGGGACACCAGAATTGACAGAGAGGACGTCGGAACGGTGCCCTTCGAAATCAACAAATTGCTGGCGCTTATCAAGATATGACGATACCCAGTCAACTACAGTTCGTGGCAAACCCAGCTCGTCAAGTTTGAATAACAGACCGGAATGAGTAACCTTATCGAATGCCTTGCTGAATATAACGTCAATATGACTGGAACTATCGAGAACGGAGGAAAACGAATGAATTGTGGAAACTAGTTGTGTGGTTGTCGACAGGCCTTTGCGGAAACCGTGCTGATAAGGAGAGAGTATGTTTTTACTATCGAGGAAATCAGTGATGTAGTTGGAAATGATATGTTCAATGAGTTTGCATGAAGTGCTGATGAGAGATATCGGTCGGTAGTTGGTTAACTGAGAGCGGTCACCTTTGTTAAATACAGGCACGACACGTGCGAGCCTCCAGTCAGATGGAACATCGGCATTAGAAAAAGACAAACGAAAAATGGCAACAAGACACCGGGCAAGCGATTAAGCGCAACGGCGCAAGAAGGCGTTTGGAATACCATCAGGGCCGCACGATGATTTAGGATTCAGATTTAGGAGCATAGAGAAGATGCCCTCACAGGATATATATTCTGGGCTGACACTGCTCGTGCCGTTAAAACTAGAGGGTCGGGGGCGGGAATCTGAAAAAACTGACTGAAAGAAAAGATTAAATTCTGTGGCTATCTGAGGCTTGTCGCGGAAGGTTTTTTGGCCGGTCTTGATGTGATCGATGGATTTGCGTGTATCAGAGGTAAGGTGGCGCCAGAATTTGGCAGGATCGCTCTTGATGAACTGCGGTAATGTGGAAGAAAAATAAAACTGCTTACTAGAGCGAAGTTTTTCTGCAAGTAAAGATCTTAAGTTTAAAAGCGCAGGGTTGTTCTTCGTGTGCTTTCTGAGCCTTTTTACTCTGCGTAATAAATGAATTATTTCGCGGCTGATCCATGGGTTTTTACGACGCACATTCTTAGTTTTGCACGGAATGAAGTGGTGAATACAGAAATGGCAAGCAGATTTTAACTTCTTCCGTAGATTATTGACATCATTTCCCGTGAATTTTTCTAAGGCCATTTCGAGGCAATCAAGAACTGACTCATCGTTAGCCCCACTAAAGTCTTTAACTGTGCTCCTGTTTCGAGTAGACGAGTTATTCCATGCGTGTATTCTGTATGTGAAAACTACAAGCTTATGATCTGATATTCCGTCTTCAACTGCAACACTAACATCATCGAGAGATCTGGTATGAAAGATAAGGTCTAAAACAGATGATGATGTTCCCTGCACTCTGGTTGGAATATTAACCGCTTGGGTAAGGTCACAAGCAAGCATGATATCTGAGAGGATACTTTCATGGAGAGAATTCGATGATATGTCGGGCCAAGCAATGTCAGGTAGGTTGAAATCTCCGGCTATTAGTATGCAACTTTTACTTTTGCAATATTTAATAAGGTGGATATGCATTTTGTTCAGGAAGTCTATGGACGCAGAGGGCGGACGGTATACTGCAAATAATATAAATGAGTGTCCATTGTAGTTTATTCGTAGGCAAAGACTTTCATGGTGAACGACTTGTTCTATCTAAAAACGACCAGCATTAATTGTATCAAATGCATTTGAAATGGAATTAGTCTATGCGAAAACGTTTCAAAGTGAAGATATAGTCCATTTTAATAAATTACGTACTTTCTGTACCTAATATCTTTATTTACTGTTGTAAGTAGAAATACACTGAAACACAGAAACATTTGGTAATGCGAATAAATGCCTAAAATAATCTCTGTAGGCGAACGCTTCAAAGCTATTTAAGCAACCTTGAACAGTAAGCATACTTTAGCAGTCAAATTCTCTTAGCCGAGTATAATCTTTTAACATTTGCTGATAGGAACGTAATACGATTTCCTTACTGCTTTCTGTGTACTCCTGTCAGTAAAAATATGCTACAATCCTACAGGACGCTTTATCATGCAAATCAGAGTCTAAATAATTAAGTTCTCTAGCCTATTGTGTCAATGCAACTAATGCAACCTTGACCCGCGAAACAAACATTAGCGGTCACAATTTCTGAGTCGCACATATTCTATTAAGCTTTGTTGACAGGACGTTCCTACAATTTTGTACTACTTTGTATACTGTTGTCAATAGAAATGTACTAGAAACTAAATTAGCATTTTTGGTCATGCGAATAAATGCCTCAAAAAATCAAGTACTGTAGCCGTCAACTTCAATGCGGCAACTAAGCGAACCTTCAAGACAAAACTAAAATGAGCAATCACATTCTCATAGCCGAGCACAAATTGTGGTATTTCAGAAATTGCAGCTCACTTTTGTCAATGCCAGCCTTACTGCTTTCGTATTTTAGAGAGCGAGAAAAAAAAAGGTAAAGTTCATAACAGAACATTTACTCGGGAAATCAGAAATGTGCCTTGAATTGAAAACATTTAGTGGCACTTTAGTGCATGAAGTATTGTTCGAAAAACGTTCCCAGCAAATGAAATAATTTGGGTACAAAGTGATTAAGTTGATAAAATAATCAAGTGTTATTGCCTCGCACTTCATGCAAATTAATATTACTTTCTATGCAAAATTAGGAGTTAGCGTTATATTGTGCTACTTATGCAACATGATGAGTTCGCTATAGCAAATTACTTTGCGTGATGGCTCATTCTACACGAACACAGTGCTTTCTGCCGTGTATTCGGCCTTAAATTCTATACTGAGGCAGTAATTAAACAGATGTAACATTTCAAAACTAACAGAGAGTTTTAGCATAGCTGTACAACCGCTCTGCCAGTTCGGTAAGACGTCGGTGTTGCTACTGATGCAATTCTTGATGGGTCGTATTTTAACATGCAGTCGTAGTTGCATTAATTTAGACTACGAGGGCACAAAAACTCTCCAGTGTTAATAGCGCTTCGCTCTGGGATTTCAGAGATTGTTGTTGCGAGCTGGAAAAACAATTGAAGTTGAGCAGCCCGTCGATGTGCTTATACGCTATTTAATGACACGTTCTCGCCCATTCAAAAGGCGCCCAAAATATACCTCTAGCTTCAGGAGAACTCCTTTTGGAACCTACCCCACAAGCACACTCTCTTCCCCTCACACTACCCTTCGCACTTCCCGATATGTGAAAACGCCCAGTCCGCTTGGTGCCACTCCACGTGGGAGTGCCTAATTTAAACTCCCTCGATACCTTCCTCCCCTAGCGACCAGGAACGGCTGATCGCACGGCACTGAAAACCCTGCCCGCAAACGGCTCTACCGCTTCGCGCTCTGAGGTAATTCTGAGCAACGTGTGCAGGCTTACAGCTTCGTAAACTCAAGTCGCTTCGTTCCTGAGCGGCCGTAGAAGGCAATATTAATTTTTATTTTTGTTAATTTGGGGGGGGGGGGGTCGCTGCCATCATAATACGAATATACATCGGGAATGAAGCACAAGAGTGGAGCAGGGACGCGGGTAATAGAATCGAGGTTGGTTAAAGTGTTTTCTTATAACTTACGGATGGGTGTAGTTGATTTTCTGAGGCCGATTCTACAAAGCCGAGTAGAGAGATAACTGGTAACAGCGGCCCTCTGTACTGAACATGGATAACGGAGGTTTTGCAGGAGGGCGCTGCATGGCAATTAGAGCATTTTAAGCCCTCATTCTTCAGTTGTTACATTTTTCACTATAACTGAGCAACAGGGGAGGTTCCAGTATAGACAAAGCTATGTTGTGAGCAACCCCCGCTATGAGCACCGCTAAAGCACCAGCGCAGTGCCTCTTCCGCATCTCCAGTTGCATCCCCTTCCACGCAAAACACGGTACGAAGCTGTAGCGAGGGAAAACGTCGACGTGAGGCAGAGCGGAGGACAGCGAAAGGCAGAGGCAAACATCAATGTAGCACACAAAATACTACGGTAGCGAGACTGCCAGCAGGAATCACTCGCGCAAAGAGCGTGCAAGGTGTCTAATGGTTGGATTAAAATGCACTGAAAAGAGAGGCGATGGTGCAGCGCGGGCTTGCAAATTTCGCATGTCACTTTGTTGCGGCGTGCGAACGCTCGCGTTCCCAAGGTACACGCACGTGTAATAAGCGACATGGGGTAAGCTGTGCAGATTACACAAAACCACACAATGTGCGAAAATAACAACCGAAACCGTAGCGTTCGACAACGTCATCATCATTTCTGATTCTGCGACGCAGTTACGAGGAGCTTGGCTATAGCCTCCGAACTCGGTAGAAAGTGGAACGGTGCAGCGGCCGTGGCGCTCTGCATGACCCCAGCTGCGTGGCTTGTAACTGCCCGCTTTCCAAAGCTTTCTTTCGCAGCGCCGCCAGAAACAGATGGTTGTGAGTAGTCGCACCTTTTCAGCTAAGTCATTGTCGCCTTGCTGACTACGAAATTGAAACAAAACATTTCGTCCTTTAATGCAGCAATTGTACGGCAAAAAGAGCTTTACCAATTATTTTTTAGACCATTTAACGTTAGGCGACATTGGCGCCCCGTTTCCTGTCAATGGTGGCGGATTGGGCGCCTCATGCATAATATTCGCCGCGCGCTACACTACCTTTTTTAGCACGCTGAAACGGCTCATTGTAAACGAGTTCCGACGGTTGCTTGTGTGTACGGCCCCGTTAGTGTTGCGGTTGCGTGACTGAATTCGGAAAGCGACAGATGGCTCCTGCGCTAAGGAAGACGTTCTTGCGCGCATGAAGTTCTCGAAAACTGCTGGCACACACTGTACCTAAAGTCACGCCGGAGAGGTCGGCGCCCTATGCCGATAGCGAAAACGGCTTGCCGTGATTTCTAACGAATGTAAGTGCAGAACTGGAAAATGACTTCTGCGATGTGTCGGAGTGATGAATGAGGGCTGGCAATGAATTTATGTTTGGTCTTTACGTCTTGGTAGCAGTGTTACCTATAGTAGAAAGTTTGAAATAGACGTAGGAACTAAAGAAGTTTGGAAAAGGCTACGAGGATGACCATAAGCATGACTTGTATTAACCCAAGAATAGAGAAGATAAAGAAGTATTCGGTGAGGTGGGAGAAGATGATGGCCAGTACGATAAGGATGACGTACACCAAAGCCAAGGTTATAAAAGAACGAGGGATAGTGTAGCCAAAGGGGAGGTGTTCACGAAGCGCGGCTACGGCCGCTTATCTGTTTTTTGTTTTTCAGCCAGCGTCCGCTTCGGCAGGCGCGTTTGTGTCTGCGACGTAAGTCTTTTCTTTTTCCTCTCATCTTTTAACTCTCCTCTATCTGCACGTGGCAGCGGCGGCGGTTCGGCTGGAGCCAGTTGACAAGCCCGTGCAATTTCCTTTTTATCCTTCTCTCAGTCGCCACAACAACAGTCCGAGGGGGAGGGGGAGGGGCGGTGAGAACAGAGAAACGGAGGTTTCGAAACGAAAAAACTCCTCAACTCGAAGAGAGCAACGCCGGCTACTTCACGGTAATCTCGAGTTCTACGGCGTCGCACCGTAGACTTTCTGCCATTTCTGAGCCCGTTCCGCGGATTCAACGGCTGTTGCAACCACCTCCTACGGCCAGGGGTGCCTCAAGCCCTGTTGCCATCCAGGCGCCATCCACGCCAACATCGCCAGCATCGCCTCCACGGGCTCCTGGGCCGGGGGTTCGTGCGACGCCGCCAACGACGCCGCCAGCGACACCAGCCTGAATACTCAGGACGCCACTTCGACGCCGGTTACCTAGATCCCACTGACTGGGCCCAGGCAACGCTTCATCAGCACCGAACAGTGAACACGAACGCCGAACGATAGTAGACTGGATGTTCCCGGGCCGTGTGCATTGGGTTTTGTGTTAGTTTTGTTAGTTTTGTGAGCTGGTGTTTGTGTCGCGTAGAGTGTATTAAATGTGCCTGTGTGTGGGTACACCTGTCACCTGGTCCATTCTTTCGGCCCGAGTGTTCTCGGGGGATCCGTGACGCGCAATGAGCTGCAAAATGCAACCACCACGCGATCGTTTGCATACAGAAGGTGTTCTGACGCGCTCGCTTATGTGATAGAATGTGATATGTGATCGTTATGTGATAGAATTTCGTTGCGCGCTGAGAACTATGGGGTGCGTCTTGGTTTGTTATTCCGACTGAAAAGGAGCAGCACGTGAAAAGTACACCATTAGGACGAAAAATGCTTGTAGCGGCGTGCGTCTTTTGATTCTGCTGCCTCAGTGCTCACAGGATATGCAGAATTGCCCGTTCTACGCCAAACTCACATCAAGTGCTGTGGTACTTAGTACATGTGGTCAACGAAACGGCGATTAAAAATAGCAGAACCATTCCATTGCATTGCAGCTGAGATAATCACATAATGGAAGTTTTGTTCTCATTTTATTTGAATTGCATTCAGTACACTTAAGTCATTCCCCAATTTTTTGTCTCAAGCGATAAAAGTATAACGTAATTCGCGAATAATTGCCCTAAAGAAAGTATGACTGACTTTGTAAACCATTTTTAAGCGAACTGTTCGAGCCATGGGTAGTTAATCATTAGCATCCATTTACGATTAGATTGGGCTGAACAGCTCTATGTTGTAATGGGATGTGGCTTCTGTGATGATGCTTACGAAAGCATGGCTCTAATGTAGCCTTTTTTTCAAATGCGCCCGCTGTCAAGCTCTGTACAGCTGCTCCAGTGGTATCATCACGGTGCTATTGCACCAGCTTTCATCCATCATCGAGCCAATGCTACCTTTACCTGAGGAAAATGGCACCAAGACCTGCTGGTGCAGCCTATGAGCCACTAATACTGGATATCATGCATGCCACCTGTAAAAGGATGGCACAAAAGTATTGTGGTCCAAAGATCCCTATCTTTCATTTGTTTATTTTTCATCTTTTGAAAGAGTGGAAGCAGAAAAAAGGAAATATATGTAGCGGCTGTCATGAAAGCACTGCTCTAGTCAAGTGCATTCTGTTATATTGTGTAAAGTTCTTTAGTTTTTTCACCTATGCATCTCATGCTTGGGAACCTTGGCCGCAGTATATATCAAATAAAACGAATATGCGCTTCCTGACAATAATATAGTTGCATAAAAGCAGCAATTAAGTTTTATTGGTTTACGTCACTAGTACCTGCCTCTTACAAGGTATGGCATGTTCGAAGTGAACCATTGGTGTAATAACTCTATGGCAGACATAGCCGAATGGGCAATACATATTTTAATATTAGCGTTCAAGTGGAGCACTCTGTCTTAAAAGCACATTTGCGGCTAGCATCAATAACTCCTATCTTACCAGATTATCCTTGCATTACAGGAATCCCTGTAAAGCTTATTATTGAAGCTTTACAGAAGAAAATCGTTTATTCGATATGTCATGAGCATTGCTGAGGTAATTTTTCTTTTACACTCCCTTTGTCACTTGCAATTGACTTACTGTACAGTTGAAATTCATTTGGAACCATTCGAACATTTATTCATTCCTGTTTTTATTGATTCCGACATTCAGTTGCTGGTTGCATTACACAAGCTGAGCCTACGTCAATAAATATTGTCGTGACCTTAACCAGACTTCTTGCTTTACTTGAACCGACGCATTTGATTTTGCCTCTCTGCCGAGCCATCAAGGTTTGCAATATGCTGTGCAAATCACTTCAGTTACTTTCACGGCGCATTTAATGTTGCAGTTGGTGACAGGTAATTGCCTTAAGAATAACCTGAGTACTCACTTTTATCTTCATTGGTACACTTGTTTACTTGTGTTCCTTGAATTCTTAACTTAAATAAATATGGGCAGGCCTCAGTGCTGGAGAGATGCGCTGCGGGACGAACAAAAAACTACGTGTTCAGCTGCTCCCTTACGGGCACGTTGCTGAGGCTTTTATCGCTAGTATATTTATGCGGCTTTACTCGCAAGCATTGTTTCTGACGCAGTGTGTGCCTTAATATGGTGATTCATTTGCTTTAGAGAGTGCAACTCTGGTTGCCCGACAAAGTTGCTCGCCTGTATAGTCTTGTTCACACATTTTGCCCCAACAGCTCATATAGCTCCAAATGGTGCTATATTATCTACATGCAGGTAAATAAAATGAACAGGAAGAGAAGTTAAGTTACTTTCCCCTAGCTGCTTTAAGAGAAAGAAACGTGCTCAAGTCATATTGCGGTGTGTTTTTGCTACTGCTTTTTAGAACAAAAGCTGCCTGAATTTTTGTACAGACCAGTCAAAAAACGCGGGAAATAATTTTCATATTTGATGGCCTGCATGTTACGTTCACATGAATATCTCCTCTTGGTAGCCGTATTTCACACAGCATGGTAATGTCAGTTAATGTAAATATCAGTCGGCCTTCGAATATGGCAGCAGAATTGAACACAAGAGCATGTTATAGCTTTTTCTTGTTCAAAGAAGCGTTATATTAGGTTCTAGCCTTGTGACTGCTGCTTATGCTGTTATTCGGCAACCTTATCAAACTGAATCAGGGTGCTGCGTTGTAGAGCATATTTACCTCTTTATTTTCTAAAAGAAGTTACTATAGCTGTATACCTGGAATCGTTTCTTATGCAGTTTTCTTGCCGCTGCATTCCGCCATGGAGGTGGCTACCTGTTGGTGCTGTTGATGCACATATCTTATCCATAGGACGCTACCTCTTCCTGCTGGTGATGCAGACAAGTAACATAAAGCAGGCTGCCTGATATCAGAGACAAGTGTCAGGATGGCACGCCAAATACCAAACCAGCAAGGTCACTTAAGTATTCCTGTGCTTATGCATGTCTACTAAAATCAGCTCAAAGCTTGATCCCTACATCGATGTGGACTGTTAACATACCTTTAGAATCCTGTTCGAGTTTTAATTCACTAGTGTTTCATCTTTTAATGTTCTTAAAATTGAGTAAGCATTGTTTCAATCTGTGGGATTTTTTGGCCGTTTTAGAGAGGCGTCTGTGTATGCATGCATAGCGTTTTCCACAGGTTTGTTACGTGGCTCATTGAACCTTCATGTTACACAATCAATTAATTCACTTCTGTGTTCTTCAGGGAAGGGACTAGTATTTATATACACCAGGTGTTTCTGGGAAGACAAAGAAGTTTTCAGAAATAAGATTTCTGCGTCATAGTTTTACTAGTTTTAGCAAATACCAGAAAGCTGGTGCCTTGTATTTAGTAAACTGGTTAACTAACTTCTTATAATTAACTTTTAACTAACGCAGCTGAGAAACTGGTTGCAATTAAGATTTGTACCCGGTCGTTAGGAGTAGCCATATCAATTTTTGGTATTTACAAAACACGATTACCCTCACCGCTTTCGTTCAAGAAAATATGGTGGCATCGTGCGAAAATACATGCGTATTTGAAAGCATACAGGCAAAGCGACTCCCCCAATCCATCTAACTGCTACAAATCTCTTAATTGCAGCTAGACGGCTAGCTCTCGTAGTTGAAAGGTTTATTAATAAAACTTAGTTAAGCAGCGTACTACTCAAGACGATTGACTAATTTTCTGGTGCCCGCCAACACTGGTAACGCTATGCTGAAAAACCCATATTTTGACCCGAAAAGCTATTTTTCGAAAATTACATAGTCTTCCATGAAACACCTTGTATAAATGTATATTGCCACTTGGTGGTGGCTTCAGTCCGGCGAACAGGAAAACCACAAGAATGGTTTCCAAACGAAACTGTTTATTTGAGCCGGCTTGCGCCCGCAAAACATTGAATCACTCGGCGGCGGCGTAGAAACAAGCCTGATCAGCCGTCGTCGAACAGAATGCCGGTCGCTCTCGGCCATGCTCTTTTTAAAGCTGATAGCGAACTTTCGAGATAAAGCTTGGAAAGTTACTAGAATAGTATGGCACTACGTAGAATTGTATTCGCCTGGATGCGATAAATCGAGATAAGTCTAGGCGTGTCTTGCATCACAAACAAAGCGATCAAGCGGTGTTCCGGGAGCTTTGAAGAATGAACAAACACTACCAACATTCGCGGCTTTACTCCCCTCTCAAAGGGGCATCGACCCGATGTTTAGTACATAATGCGGCCACAAAAAGCTAAAACGGAATGCGCGAAAACAAACACCAAGAGTGTAAACACAACGTCCTTTAGCGCACATAATAAGGCTTTATCCGGACGACATGGACAACTTATCGTCGTACGCGGCGTCGCTGGGACGCAGCCATTTCTTCAGGGACGACTTCATAGTCCAGTTCACCTAGCCGACGAAGAACCTTGTACGGGCCGAAATAGTGTTGCAATAGTTTTTCACTCAATCCGTGGCGGCGAATGCGCGTCTAAACCCAGACGCGGACTCCTGGCTTGTAGTCTTTTTTGCGTCTTCGTAGGTTGTAGTGTCCGGCGTCGGGGCGCTGCTGGTTCTCGATCCGAAATCTGGCAAATCTTCGGGCTTCTTCTGCGCGTTGAAGGTAGGCGGCGACGTCAACGTTATCTTTTTCGGCAACATTGGCCACCATGACGTGTAGCGTGGTGGTGGCCTCCCGGCCATGGAGGAGACTAAAAGGCGTCATCTGTGTGGTCTCCTGCAACGCGGTGTTGTATGCAAAGACGTTGTAAGGCAGGAAAACGTCGCGGGTCTTATATTCGGCACCGACATACATGGCGAGCATATCGGCGATGGTTTTGTCAGGCGCTCGGTCAGTCCGTTGGTCTGCGGATGGTATGCAGGTGTCCTCCGGTGGCTGGTTTGGCCTTAATGCAGGAATACGCACACAGCTTTCTTATCGGACGGAGGCGGAAACATTGCGATAGCAGATGTTTTCTGTGGGTCTGGCAGTACTCTCTCCTTGCTAACGATGTCGCCGAGAAACAGCAGCTCTTCATAGGCGAAGTGGTACTTCTGTGGTTTCAAATTTAGTCCGGACGATTTGATTGCGTCTAGTACTGTTAGAAACCTTTCTAGGTGCTCCTCAAAGTTCGAGGGGAAGACAACAACGTCATCTAAATATACCAGACAAATCTGCCACATCAGGCCTGCCAACACTGTATCCATTAGTCGCTGAAATGTCGCTGGTGCGGAACAGAGACAATGTGATATCAGAAGAGCCGATCTGAAGTGACGAATGCGGTCTTCTTGCGATCTCTTTCATCGACCTCAATTTACCAGTAGCATCACTTGAGGTCGGTCAGTGAGAAATACTTGGCGTTGCAGAGGCGGTCCAGTGTGTCGGCGATGCAGGGGAGGCGGTAGTCGTCCTTCTCTGTGATGTTGTTCAAGCGCCGGTATTCAACGCAGAATCGAAGTGCACCGTCTTTCTTTCTCACTAGAACAACAGGTGCGTCCCAGGGGATCTTTGAAAGCTGAATAACGTTGTCGCGCAGCATTTCTTCCACTTGGTCCCGGATTGCTTGTCGTTTTCGCGCCGACACTCGGTAGAGGCTTTGGCGGAGTGGTCGGGCATGCTGGTCGGTTATAATGCGAGGCTTTTCAATCGGCGTTTGTCGGAACTTCGTCGATTACGAGAAGAACTTGCTGTAGCTCCGATTGAGATGGCGGATTTGGTCTTGTCTCTTTCTGGGCAGGGCTGGGTTTATGTCGAAAGTGGGCGAGTTCTCTTGGTAAGGCGAATCTTCTGCGGATGGGTCGGAGAGGGCGAAGGTTTCGTACGTCGGATATTTTGCCGAGGAATGCAATCGTCGTTCCTCTCTTAACGTGATTGTATTCTTCGCTGAAGTTTGTCAGCAGTACTTCTGCTTGTCCTTTCCGCGAATTTGCGATGCCTCTTGCGGTGCCGATTTATCGGTCGAGACGCAACTGCATGTTCCCCTCGATAATGGCTTCAGTGTTATTCGCTTCCGTGGCACCTACGGTGATAATGACGCTTGGGCGGAGTGGGACATTGACTTGTTCCTCCAGGACACTAAGAGCAACGTGATGTTCCGGAGTTCTTATCCACGGGTGGCCTCGTCCGTGGATAGTGAGATCATCTTGGATCGCAGGTCGATGATCGCCTGATGCTTATTAAGGAAAGCCATGCCCAAGATAATTTTCATTTCCATAGCTCGCGCCGTTGTTCTTAACTTAAGGGGAACCCTCTTTGTTAGCCTCCACGTTTCTGCCCCATAGGTGAGTACCGGTAGGATACAGCTGTTGTATACTTTTCTCTTCAGGGATATTGGTAAGCTACAATTCATGATTTGGGAGAACCTGCCATACGCGCTCCACCCCATTCTTATTCTTCTAGTTATTTCCATCTCATGATCAGGATCTGCGGTCACTACCTGCCCTAAGTAGACATATTCTCTTACTACTTCCAGCACCTCGCTACGAATTGCGAACTGCTGTTCCCTTGCTAGGCTATTGAACATTACTTTGGTTTTCTGCATGTTAATTCTTAGCCCCACCGTTCTGCTCTGCCTGTCTAACTGATTGATCATGCTTTGCAGTTCTTGTCCTCAGTGGCTTAGCAAGACGAAGTCATCGGCAAATCGCAAATTACTCAGGTATTCTCCATTAACTCTTATCCCCAACTGTTCCCATTCCAGTCCCCGGAATACCTCCTGTAAGCAGGCAGTGAAGAGCATTGGCGAGATCGTGTCTCCCTGCCTGACACCTTTCCGCATTGGAATTTTATTGGTGACTTTGTGGAGAACTATAGTAGCTGTGCAGTCGTTATATATATATCTTCCAATATTTTGACATAACACTCTTCTACACCCTGATTCCGCAATGCCTGCATGACAGCTGAGGTTTGCACTGAGTCAAATGCTTTCTCGTAACCAATGAATGCTATATAATGGGGTTGGTTATATTCTGCGCATTTCTCTATCACCTGCTTGATAGCGTGAATGTGATCTATTGTCGAGTGTCCTTTACAAAAGCCTGCCTGATCATTTGGTTGACTAAAGTCCAAGGTTGTCCTGATTATATTAGCGATTACCCTAGTAAATACCTTGTAGGCAACGGAGATTAAGCTGATTGGTCTGTAATTCTTCAAGTCCTTCACGTCTCCTTTCTTATGAATTAAGATAATGTTAGCGTTCTTCCAAGCTTCTGGCACTCTCGAGGTCACAAGGCATTGCGTATACAGGGTGGCTAGTTTTTGTAGCGCAATTTCTCCTCCGTCCTTCATCAAATCTGCTGTTACCTGATCCTCGCCAGCTACTTTCCCTCTTTGCATTGCTCCTAAGGCTTTCGTTACTTCCTCCTTCGTTACTGGCACGATGTCCCATTGCTCTGCTCGACTGCCTCCCTCAGTAACTTTATTACATTCCGTATATTACTGTATAGATTTGTGTAGAACTCTTCGGCCAATTCAACTATCTTATCCATATTGCTGACGACATTGCTCTGTTTGTCTTTTAGCGCATACATCTGATTTTTACCTATGCCCAGTGTTCTGCTCACTGATTTTAGGCTACCTCCGTTCCTTAGAGCATGCTCGATTTTCTCCATGTTAAACTATCTTATGTCGGCTACCTTGCGCTTATTTATTAACTTCGATAGCTCTGCTAGTTCTGTCCTGTCTGTGGAGTTTGACGTCATCATGCTTTGGCGTTTCTTAATCAGATCTTTAGTTAAAAGAGTAGCACTCTGTAGTAGTATTCTAGCTCTGTAGTAGTAGTCTAAAAGTATAATAGCAGTCTGAGCCTTTCTTTATGTTACCCGCATCTTTTGGATCCGCAACAATTGTGCCATCACATCGCTTCCTTCACATGTCGTGCCCGCTTCTATTCACGTTGCATCAAGAAGAACTTACTTTGTGAAGACTTGAGGCCACTATTTGGAGAATTTTCGCCCTCCGAAGGACACGCAAGGAGAGTTATGAAGATCATCAGAGCTGAGTTGTGGCGACAGATCCGCTTATTCACCAGCTTCCTCAAGGTGAGGTGTTGTGACGAAAAATCTCATCGTTTTCATTTGGCCAACGCTAGGTTTAGCACGGAGCACATGTGGAATGTTTGGTTCCTACCGAGTTTGAAAATATGTATGCAAGGCCGGAAGAAGCATGCTACGACAAGCAAGAACCCAGTAGTTACAATAGGAGCTGTGCAGCTTTCACGTCCTTCAAAAGAAGTACTGGAACTTGGTCCAAAATTTGCCTTACCCCCAAAACTTCACGCCGCAAAGAAGCTCGCCATTATCAGACGTGCCGCAACAAGAGCGAATGAAGAGGACTTTAGCCGGGTTGTGGCTGAAGGTGTTGACGTCTTGACCCGTTAAAAGGAACGCGGACATTGTAAGCATAGTTTTGAAAAGACTGTAAAGGAGCTTAAGGAGAATAACTTTAAGTTATGTCTTTCAAATAAAGAGGGCAGCTTTGTAGTGCTCGATTCAGGCAGCTACAACACAAGAGCATTAGAAGCCATCAACAAAAATTTCCGCAAGGTCGAGAAGAAAGAACTGAAGGAAGCTAAAAGAAGAGTCAAGGTCAGCTTCGTCTACGTTCTATGTGTTTCTTTCTGTTTCTGCGTTATATTATTTCGGCTGTTCCCACCAAGAAGATCTTTAGTGTCCTGAGATAGCTTGCTAGTATCCTGTCGAACCATCCTACCACCTACTTCTGTGGCGCACTCTCTAAAGATAGCTGTAAGATTATCATTCATTTTTCAACACTACGGTCGTCTTCTTCAGTTAAAGCGGAAAATCTGTTTTGCAGCGACATTCTGAATTCCTCTACCTTCCCTCTTAATGCTAACTCGTTAAGGTGTAACGTTAAGAGATCGGAAGAGGGCGGAGTGGGTGAGGGAACAAGAGTGGGTTAATGACATCTTAGTTGAAATCAAGAGGAAGAAATGGGCTTGGGCTGGGCATGTAATGCGAAGGCAAGATAACCGCTGGTTCTTAAGGGTAACGGAGCGGATTCCAAGAGAAAGCAAACGTAGCAGGGGACGGCAGAAAGTTAGGTGGGCGGATGAGATTAAGAAGTTTGCGGGGATACAGTGGCGGCAACTGACAAAGGACAGGGTTAATTGGAGAGACATGGGAGAGGCCTTTGCCGTGCAGTGGGTGTAGTCAGGCTGATGGTGATCATGCCCAAGATCACTTCGCTCGAACATTGCTGTTGCTCTACGAAGGTCAAGGGTTAGGTATATCCATTGAGATTCACTCGCGCTGTGCATCATCCTGATTGCGTAATGAGGTGGCCATCTGCGTTGCGAATTTGCGGGCCGTCCCAAGCGGTCGCTACTTTCCTCAGCTGCGCAGCTAATGGTCCGTTCATCACCGAATAATCGGCTTCTGTGTCAACTAGAGCGGTGCCTTTCCGGCCGTCAATACCCACTTCTAAGTCGGATGTGCTGGCTCGTGTGTTGCACGTTTGTCCTCAGCGTCGGGTCACGGCTTCGTCGGGTATGTGAATCGTGGGTCGGGCGTGTGTTCGGAGCTTTTCTTGATGGCGTCGTAGTTGTGGAGGTGGTTCGCGTCGTGGTCGAGGTTGTCGTTGTATGTGGCGTCGGCGTAATGGGTGCGGTGCCTTCATACGGCGTGGTCACTTGAGGATCTTTATCGTCTCTTCGGGAAGCAACCTGACCTCCCTACGTTGTTTTTTTTAGTTTCCCCTACGAGGGCTAGGGGACCTTCCTCGGACAGCTGTGGCGTAGGTGCGGCCCGGTGATTCAAAACGTGCGGTGGACGGCGACGGGGAGCGGGAAAGACGGCCTGATGACAGGTACTCCCCTCTACGCAGGTAGTCGTCAATTTCCCTTGGTCAAGTAAAACTCTAGTTTGGGCGAGTTGGTTCATGATGAAATAAAAACTGGTCCCTTGGTCCCTCGCCGGAGAGCGGGCGTGGGGCGTCGGTGGCGAAACCTCGCAGGCCGATGCGTTTGTACGGGCAGTGGCGAAGTATGTCCCTGGCGTGGCCACAATAGAAACACAGTGGCTGGTTGACGGGAGTCCGCGGCTCGTCGCATTTTCTAAAGTTGTTGCGCCACTCGTAATGTGTGCTTGCGGGAGCTAGGGGCCGTCGCAATTGTAGAGCTGGTGCCCGTCGAAGTGGGCTTGAATAGTGTCGTCGAGTCGGAGGACTGCGTAGTGCTGCAGCGTAGGTCCTGGCTGTAGCTTCCTCTGGCGTCGCCGGTGAAGAGGAGCCAAGTGCATGAAGTACTTCATCGCGGATAATGTCCGTGAGTGACGCCACCTGAGTCTCTTGTTCCGGCTTTGTTGGGGACGTCAACAGTCGGCGAAGTTCTTCGCGAGCAATTTCGCGTATTATATCTCGAAGGTTATCTCCCCTTGCTTGGGTATCTTCAATGAAAGCTTGCCGTCGGCACTTCAAGTGGCCGGTTGTAGTGACGGGCCCGGGCATCAAGGGCATTTTCGATTGTTCAAGCTTCAGCTACAAACTCGGCAATGGTTGATGGAGGATCCCGGATCAGGCCGGCGAGTTGCTCCTTCACGCCAAGCATCAGAAAGTGGAGCTTCTTTTCTTCATTTATATCAGGGCTGGTGCGCCTGAAAAGGCGTTTCGTATCTTCGACATACGCAGTCACGGTCTCGTTTGAGCGTTGAATTCTTGACTGCAGGAGGACCTCCGCTCTTTGCTTACCTACGACGCTAGTGAACGTATCCAGTGGCTGCTTCTTGAAGGTCGCCCAGGTCGCGAGGGAAGATTTGTGGTTTTCAACCCACGTTCTGGCAGGGCCGTCCAATGCAAAATAAACGTTTCACAGCTTAGCGCTGTCGTCCGAGGCGTTCAGCGCTACCACACGGTCGTACTTGTCTATCCAGTTCTCTATATCTTCGTGTGGTTCTGCTCACAAATTCGGTGGCTCACTAATCTGGCGAAGCACGACGGGCGTTGGCTGTGCGCCAGGTTCTGTCGTGAGGGGCACAGCTGGGTGGCAGGTCAGCGCCTCCATCAGATGTAATGTAGTGGTGACTGCAGTCTGGCGAACAGAAAAACAGCGAGAATGGCTTCGAAACGAATCTCCTTATTTTGGTTGACTTGCGCCCGCAAAGAACTGAATCACTCGGTGGCGGCGTAGCAACAAGCGGGCTCGGTGGTCGTCGAACAGAATGCCGGCCGCTCTCGGCCATGCTCTTTTTAAAGCTGGTAGTGAACTTTCGAGATAAAGCTTGTAAAGTTAGTAGAACAGTCTGGTACAACGTAGAATCGGCTCGCCTGGATTCGATCAATGGAGACAAACCTAGGCGCGTCTTGCGTCACAAACAAAGCGATAAAGCGGTGTTTCAGCATTTTTATCAATGAACAAACATTAAAAACATTCGCAGCAATATATATAAGAAAAACCTAATGAAATTTCATTGTCGATATTTTGGATCGAGGGACAGCTGTTTTCAAGTGTACTACAGCATTTGAAACACACAGCTTTTGTTTCGAATCCAGCAGTGTACTAGAAAAAAGCTGGTCTCCCAGCTGAATCGTCATGAATTAATACCTGTTATGTTTTTTTTATTTCTGTGTTCAACCATTCCTACAAAGAGGGAACTGAGGGGGCAAGGTCTTCTGTGCCCAAGGTAATACTCTGTTCCTCTATTGTTCTTCGAAAAAAATATTTTGATTTGTCGTGCGCTCTTGTAACGCTGAGGTATGCTTGTGTGCAATAAATGAATGTAATAATTTGCATTTTGCTTCTATCGTTCTTTAAGCAGTTTAGGATACAGTGTTCACAAAATTATTTTGAAGTGATACAACAATGCTGATTAAAGTATCATACAGTCTAGTTAACACACATGTTTCCAAACATTAAGAAGTTGATGGTAGGAATTATACTTTTGTGGTACTTCAGTCTTTTGGATAATGGCGGCAGTAAAGGAATGCATAAAAGCAAACGGTGACGTGTCTTTTCAAAATTCTTCAGGTTTGTCGGTTCACAACTTTATCGCATTATTGCAGTTTTATCTTAGTTCCACTTTTATAAGTTTTGACAACCTGCCTTTTTTTGCAGCGCAAGGGTGTGTGCATATGTTCCTGTGTGGCCCCCACCCTTTGCGATATTTTCTTAGCGAAAGTTGACCAGTCTTTAGACATAGTTTTAATGGGGGGGGGGGGGGGTTAAAGGTTTTTAGGTACGTGGACGATTTTTCAGTGTTTTTAGAAAAGCAGACTTCCTTCGCTTACCCTTTACAGTAGGTGAAGCTTTAAATGCTTTTACAAACATGGACTTGGGCTCACGTTCACCCATGAACTTCCTGACACTAACGTCTTACTATTTGTAGATCTAAAGCTAACCTTTCTTGAGAGACATGTTTGCTGGGGCTATTACCCGCGCGCGAAAAATGATCTTTTGCCTTATGATTCTATGCACTCAAAGACGGCGAAAAGAGCAATAGCGTCGCATTGCTTAGAATCTTCTTTGAAAAAGTCGTACCCGCATCGGTTGCAGGCTAGCTTGAAGAATCAGGTGAGCCGGCTTTCGGCGGCTGGGTTCCACTGCTCATTGTTGACTGCTGTCTGCGACACCCTTCTAAAAAATTTGAGGCAAGGAGCACGAAGAAACTCCGGAGAGGATTCCGCCAGTATCAATAATAGCCCCAGGTTCGCTCCGACTTGTGCCCACTTTTCCACCCTTGATCTAACTTTTATAGGTGGCATATCAATTGCAAGGCCAGTGGGAAATTGTATGCGATCGGGGGTCCCACCTAGTTTTGTACACCTCTTGCTGGCCAGCAACAATACAGACATATACCGCTTGTTTTCCACAAGCCGGAGCTTGTATGTGTAACATTTTACATATAAGCAGTCAGCAGACATACAAAAAAGAAAGAACGGATTCAAAGAACGAAATTTATTGCATCTACGGTGCCAGTACATCGTGAAATGCACTGTGCCGGAGCCGCTGAATCGATGAGTCATATCGGCACTAATCGTTGCACTCCTCTTGTAAGAGAACTTTTGCAGTGCCTTGAAACAAATTCCTCGCCAAGCTCTTGCACGATGACCTGGCTGTACATCGCAGCTGCAAAGAGGTGCATGATGTGATCATGAGTGTAAGTACAACCATCGCAGAAAAAAGACAAGAAATAAAATAACAAATTGATCTTAGTGGCGCGCAGTGTGCGAGAAGGTACTCGCAACATGTGTTGAAAGTATAATTTCTAAATGACTCTTAATATAAATTCCCACACTAATAGCAAAATGCTGAACAGAATTTAACAATTTTTTCCCACCGTATTGCTAAATTATTATCCCAATTTGCCGTGTCACGCCCTCAAATGCATATTAAAAGTCACAAAAAGAGATAAATATAGTGTTTAATACAAATCAATCTATTTTTATATTTCCTATCAAAATTACATGTCGATTGCGAGCTGGTTGTTTGCCTTTTTGTTCCAGCAAAGTATGGCACAGGTGGTAGCAGCTCCTCTCCATTGAACAGCTGTGAGCAATTTTTTTTTCGCTATGAAATATAATATTCCACGCAAAGACGGCTTGCACAGTTTTGCGAAATGCGCTGAACGCAGGAGACCGAATACACTTTTTTAAAGTAAGCAGATTATCGATGCCGCTTGGCATGCATGTAATGGGGCAGACGGAAATCTTACTTGAAAACCACACGAAATCACTCTTCCGATAGTCCATGGGTGATTAATTCTGAGACAACATGGTTAAAGTTCGCTGGGACCAGGAATTCCGCTTTTTCTCGTACGCCTGCAACTGGCCAAGACAAAGGCACCCGGCACGGGAATATTACACGCGGCCAGAAAACTGCTGCAGTGGAAGAATAAGCGCTTCTGGTACTCATCTTGCACAAACGATAGACGACCAATGTCGTAATGAACGCAACATGAGTCGGACCACACAACACTCCGCCACGGTGATTGAAGAGATAGTCAACGTTCGGTAAATCCATTTTATCAAAGCTGAAAAATAAAGTTCTCACCATTCTGTGCATGCCTTTGCGCTAGACATTTCGCTTTGAAAGTTGGCATTCAGAAGTTGGCGCCAGTGCTTTGTCACTTTCTCTTTTCCTGCCGGAGAAAAAAAAGGTCGGCGCTGATTCAAAGCGGCAATTACGCCAAGAACCATATTCATTTCAGAACACATTTCAATATAAAAGTATGGTGGTACTCACGAATAGAATCTTGCAGGCCAGGCTACTGAATTCCGTCATAATTGTCAAATCGTATCGGGTGTGGATTCTCGGCAACGAACGGCGCCAGCTTGAGGGCGCATGCTTCGTCGGCACGCTGGTTGTGTGGCTTTTCGCCGCCTTGCTAGCTACAGGCGATACTCGTTGGGCGAGTGTTGCGGAAAGGAGGAGACGACGATGGGACAGGTTTTTTATATTTTTCGGAGAATTTGCTGCAGCAAGAGAAACGGCAGCTGGAAAAGGGGTAGAAGAAAATGTAGGGAGGGTGGATGAGCGGCGGTGCGCTTAGTTGGGCGCGAGGGGAAAACAGGTTAGAGAAGATCAGTGTACCTAAAATCACAAAGAAAAAATAACTCCTAGCATGTTGAGGGCCAGCGCTCTTCCAACAAAGAGGCTCGGCCCGACAAAAGGCGGCTGTATGGGACTTCAAAGAGGGGGTGGAGAGGGGGGGGGGGGGTGAAATGAGTGAAAGAATTCCGGAATGTCCGGAGGATGCGCCATAGGCAGTTGAGCACGTGAAAAGCGGCAAGGAAACGACAATACGGAGATGTTGGAAGTGGAAACGTGGAGATTGGGCATGAATTTCGTCAAAACGGCTCCAAACATTAGCGTAATCTCTGCGGTCGTGTGCCTCTTTGGTTGCAGCTGAGATAAATGTGTTACTATGAAAATACCGGAAATATAAAACAATAAATAAAATTAGCGGGAACAATGCGTGTTCTTTGAGTGTTTCATATATGATACTTGTGGCGGACAAAGTAGGATGACATACGTCCAAGCAACACCATTCATCAATATAATCCCATGATTCGCTTCTAGAGCGACGAATACCCTACATTTTATACACACCAGTGTAGGCAGGTCGGTCTAAGCCATAGTCATGCGGCCCACCCGTGCGTGTCTGCGCTAGCTCGAAAGGACGCGGCGCGCTACTCAGCAATGCACCTGTTATGGCTCATTGGTATTAAGGATACGCGCAAAGATAAGGCAAAAAAAAAACTAGTGGAAATGTAACCGGGAAAAAGTTCCGATCTTTAATTTGATAAACGTGACAATTTAAAGCAAAAAGGTATGCTAGAGCCGTCGTTATAGAATACCCGAAAATCACAGCAGAATAACAAAACAATTTGCGACATTAAAAAAACCTAGCCAACTTAGCTTCGCGGCTTCAGGAAGCAGAGCCGTTTGTTCGCTTATTTTTTTTTAAATTTAACATACATCTACATTTTCTTTCCCGTCTGCTGCTTCTTCACGCAGTAAATGTGCAGCAAGTTGTTCACGTCAACTGTTTATTTGCGATAAAACCAAAATCCCGTTTTACTCAGATCGTTTCTTCTCTCCAAGTGCGCCACGCAATAATTTGTGACCTAGTTAAATTGTAGTAGCGGAAAAAGCGATTTATTTGTTTTTTTCTAGGGTGAGCGTCCTGTGGGTGAGGCATTATGTTCCGGATTGTGTCATACGATTCAGCGTTTCGTGCAGCAAAAACTTATTAGTTAATTTGAGCCTATATCTTGAGACACGAATTTGAACCGACAACCTATAATCGGGGGCTGTGGTATGCGAGGTATGAGAGAGATATGCGAGGCAGTACGTTAATTAGTGCGTTGTTATACCATTCCTCGAATCGAAATTTCATTTTCTTGATTGTGGCACCTCTTTCTCTCTTTCTTTTTTTCTTTTCTTACCATAATTACAAAAGACGCCGCTCTTCAAAATTCGTATACCTTCGTGAATGAATATGACCTCTGCTCACTTTCGCGCGATCAATTACATCGCGCTTTTTATTGTAATTTCGCGTCAGAGTTCGACGCTAGCGCTGTTGTTGGTCATAAAAAATAAAAAAATACACAAGTCCGAATATTGACAAAAAAACGGATTGAGAGAAATAACCACAGATAATCACAGGGACATCCTTTGGTGTGTCGTGGAGCGGCACTGCCAATACAGGGAAAACAGCGGACAAGTAGGGCCATCGTTGCGGGTGTAATGAGGCGGCACTGCCAATATGGGGACGACGGCGGACATTTAGGGCCATCGTTGGAGGTGTAACAAGTGGCATTGCCAATATGGGGAAACCATCGGACAAGTAGGGCCATCGTTGGAGGTGTAACTAAGCGGCATTGCCAATATGGGGAAAACATCGGACAAGTAGGGCCAAAGATGGAAATGGAACATTGTGGCAGTGCCAATATGGGGACAATGAAGGCAACATTGGCCCTGTATAGGGCCACACATAGCCAACAGACTCCCAATATTGGGCCAACGGTTTGTGCTGCCTGGGATAGATATGTTCAACCATTTGGCACTGTCAATGCAGATTAAGCACAGACATGACAGCGCATGTCAGCGCATACATACATTCATGACAGCGCATACAATGTTTCACATCAGTGGCTTACAGATTGGCACGCCACTAGTCTTTTCTATTTACTACTCGCCAGTAAAGCCTATGTTAATTTTCATTTTAAGTGGACAACATTAACGCAACTGTTTACTCGTAAACAACCATGCAAATATCCATAAAACTAGACAACCAAAGTATTCATGAAGAGAACATTTATTTTACGAAAAAAGTACAAATAGAGTTTATCGTTAGTCGTCGGGAAGGGTCGTTGCACTGACTGTGGGATGGCTGGTGGCAGGGGCTGTGGGGTGAGTGGTGGCAGGGGCTGTAGGGAGGGAGGGCTCTCGGGAAGTGGAAGAGGCCAGGGGATTGGGAGGCACACTTGCGGGCACAGTGCAGGGGGCTGTCCCCGCACTCTCAAGTGGCGTGCTTGGTTGGAGGGGGGAGAAGTCTTTGGCAATGCGCCTCTTCCTTCCACCCCCTTTAACCCATGAACCGGGCAGCCACCCGCGAATAAAACCTTCTACCTCTGATGCATCAACGTGCAGTTTTTCGCAAACGGCATCCCCACAGAAAAACTGAACAAAGAAAATTAACATTACTTCCAGGCACACAAAAATCATGTCCATCATTTTAGAAAATAGTAGAAAATAAATTCTATGACATGGCCATAGAACAATGCTGTACTGAAGGGCTCCAGAATAGTTTTGGCCACCTGGAGTTCTTAATTTAAGATGTACCGACATCGCTTAGCACACGTGCTTCTTTCCATATAGCCTCCAGAGCAGTGCAGCCACTATGGATGGTGTTTGATCCCTCACTTGGAATCAGTAGCTAAGCACCTGAGCCAGGACATCAGGTAAAAGATATAGTAAACAGATACAATATTACACGCCTCGTAATCAAGGCAACATAAAAAACCTGGACACAACTAAACAATGAGATAAAGAATCACTAGAGGGGCCTCAATTCATTACACTGATTTCTCGTTGAAATCGACCACCTTGCACCTGCTAAGTGGCATCATAGATGACTATAAATAGAAGGCAAGTGACTGCAGCTTCTATTACACACCACAGATTCGAAGGGCATTTTCAGCTCCAATAAGCTTACCAAACAATGAAAATAAACTGTGAAAGCATGTTAAAGGGAACATGAAAAACAATTTACTAAAGCTATAAAATGCACACAATTGCTATTCCATCAGTTCACTCAGCAAAGCAAGAATGTTTAGGCTAGCTTCACTACCACCGAAGATATTGACAATCAAAAAAGATGATCCGGTCCCCTCAACTCAGAGGACCGCAGTGTGCAAGAAAAGCTAAAGAAAACAGGTTGTGACATGCCCCACCTCACCTGGCATGTGTTTCTTGAAAGCACCCAGTGAGGGTGGACACAGAAATCCCAGCTGACGTCAACTGTAAGGGGGTACGAAAAGCGTGGTGAGGTGTCACCAGTGGTCACCAGAAGCACTTTTTAAGAATTTGTGAATTCCAGTTAGGGCCCATGCAGAGATTTTAAATATCACTCATATTCACGCAGACCACTTCTGTAAATCCGGTGCCCCAAAATATTACCATAAATGTGGAGCAAGTTACAAGAAAACTGCTGGTTAAAATAGCTACAGCAAGAAAGATTATGATTTGGACCACTTTATTAACACCTCAACTGAGTTCAAAATTCTCGGCCTGTCTATCTGTGCAATTACATCTGCAGCTAGATAAAGCTTTATAAAGTATGCATACACAATTGGGAAAATGCATGGTGTAGACTATATGAGCAGCAGAGTTCACAGAAAAATGTGGCCATGTCATACATGTGAATGGCCACACAATTCTGCTTCCGGAAGTAATTTTAGCTGTGGCAAGAAGTGGCAGCCTTGACACTCCCCTCAGCCAAACCAATCGCCTCTTATTCACCTTGTTGTTTTGAGCCCAGCGTGTAGACTGAAGAAAAATGTGGAGTTATATCATGCGGGGAGCATAACTGGCACCATTGTTTAGCCGCTGCAAAAGTAACCTGTCAGCGACAAAGCGCAACTGCGTGCACTGCTTTGAAAAACATACATGTACTATGGACGTTCATGAAAGTGAGAGGTTTTGTTTCGATAATGCATTGTCCCTAAGCTCACGCCTCTTGTATCGCACCAAGAGTTTTCCTGTGGTCTACCCATACCTCGGCACCATGAGAGGTGCCTCAATCACACTCACGCTCACGGCCTGTCGCAATCACATTCACTCATTCACACTCCTGTCCACTCACACTCGCAACCACTAACTCACACTCATACTCATAATCACTCGCACTCACAACCACCCATTCACACTGACACTCATGTCCACTCACACTCACAACCACTCACTCACACTCATACTCATGATCACTTGCACTCACAACCACTCATTCACACTCACACTCATGTCCACTCACACTCACAACCACTCACTCACACTCATGCTCATGATCACTCGCGCTCACAAACACTCATTCACACTCACACTCATGTCGACTCACACTCACAACCACTCACTCACACGCATACTCAAGATCACTTGCACTCACAACCACTGATTCACACTCATGCACATGACCACTCACCTTCACAACCACTCACTGACTCACACTCATGTCAACTCACACTCACAACCCCCCTTTCTACTCGCACTCGTATCCACTCACACTCACAATCACTGACTCACACTCGCACTCGTGTCCACTCACACTCACAACCGCTCCCTCACAATCGCACCCATTACCACTCGCACTCGCAATCACTGAGTTACACTCATTACTACTCGCGCTCACAACCACTCACTCGCACTCACGTCCACGCACTCTCACACTCATGACCACTCGCTCTTGCAGCGTCTCACTCGCGTCCACTACCATTCACTCACCCTCTTGTCCACTCACTCTCATTTACCTTCACTCATTCTTTCCTTGTTTGCTGACAACGGAGGGGATGAGTGACTGCCTACGTGGCTCCCCTAGCATAGCCTGAGTCGCAAAGATGGGGTGTCTAGCAACCCAGGCTTTGTCAGGCTATTTGGCCAATTTTCAGTTTCGAAGACAGCGGTCTCTCATCACGCATATTCTATGGACCGAATGCGACGCACGTGTGCCCTGTTGGGATTTGGGCATCCCACCGCTGCCACCACTGTTGGGTCTGGGACTCCGTGCCAAAAAACAGTCTAGGCGACGGTGAGTCAAAGGACGTTTATGTACAATATGTACAAGGGCTTTTATACGGCAGATACAAGGGCCAAGAGCACCACGGGCTAGCACAAAGATGAAGAGCGGCGACCGGCGGCGAGCGTACCTTCGGCGTGATGGCTCTTCTGCTGACCGTCAGCTGCTCGGGCGCAGCGCGGCTCTGTTTTTACAGCCGCCTGTGTCCGTTGCGGCAGCCAGCCGTTCAAACAGTCCAATCAGGTCACGGCACTGGCCACCGTTAAATTTAGACGAATTATCGAGTGGGGCCTGGCCGTTGAAGGCTTGCAGACTTGAAAGGGCGGCCGGCGAAGCGTCGTAGGAGTTCGAAGCGACGGTGAGGAGGAAGAGGAGGAGGAAGGGCCTGCGCCGGCGAGGCGGGATGATTCACGCTGCAAGCCGCGAAAGTCCGATGAGAGTCTCGGCTTGCCTTGCGCGACGACGGGCGCAGGGTGCTGGTTTCCAGAGAGGCCAGCGGAATGTAGGCGCCAGCACAACACCACCACCGCCGCGAGACAATGCGCCACGAAGACGAGCTACTTCCGCGTGGCTCGGTTGCGGGGCGCGCTCATACGCCAGGCTCCTCTAAGTTCTCGTCCGGTGTTCAGCCGGAGGTAACTCCAGGCTCCTTTCCGTGAACAGGCCTAGCTCGTCAGGACAGGATCACTGCTCCGCCGCCTTGTCGCCCAGGTGACTGGACCAGCTTCGCTCGGTCCTTCGGAAGAGCTTACTTGTCCTGCATGTTGGCAAGAAACGACCGACAACAGTCAACACCCAACACGAGCAAGTGCCTTCCGTCACCCGTCAAAAGACGAGACTTAAAGGTCATAAAAACTCCGCTAGCAATAGTTCTGTCCCCTTTTCGCTCCCTCTTCAAGAAGAGACATATGTGGGATACCAGAACTTTTAAAATCAGAACTCGAACAAAGTGTCAAACGCATGCAACACATGGAATGAAATGAATGTAAATTGGGCCCCTCGAGATCACATGGGCAGGAAAACACTCGGCTGAGGCCGCAAATGGGGACATCAATTTTGCCACGATTTACGAGCGTACTCGACAACCGTTCCCGAAGTGACAAAATGTAAATCACGAGGAGGTCGAAGGTAGCCTTGCTCAGAGCGCACGGCTTAGTGCGTCAGCGTTCGCGTTTAACTTGCCTTTCTTATAACGAACGACAAGATTGTGCTGCTGGAGTATCATACTCATAGCTCGGCACCATAAGAGGTGAATCAATCACACTCACACTCACGGCCTCTCGCACTCACATCCACTCATTCACACTCACTCTCATGTCCACTCACACTCACAACCACTTACTCACCCTCATACTCATGATCACTCGCACTTAGAACCACTCATTCACACTCACACTCAAGAACAGTCGCACTCAAAACCACTCATTCGTACTCACTCTCATGACCACTCGCACTCACAACCGCTCATTCACGCTCACACTCATGACCACTCGCACTCACAACCACTCACTCACACTCGTACTTATGTCAACTCACACTCACAACCACTCACTCCCACTTGTGTCCACTCGCACTCACACTCACTGACACTCACACTCGCACTCGTGTCCGCTCACACTCACAAGCGCTCACTCACAATCGCACTCATTACCACTCGCACTCACAACCACTCACTCACACTCATTACCACTCACACTCACAACCACCCACACTCATGCGCAACCATATTCCCAACCACTGACTCCCACTCATGTCCATGCAAACTCACAACAACTCACTCACACTCATGGCCACTCGCTCTCACAGCGTCCCTTTCGCGTTCACAACCATTCGCTCAACCTCTTGTCCACTCACTCTTATTCACGTTCACTCATTTTTTTCTTGTTTGCTGACAACGGAGGTGGTGGTGGTGAAAAACTTTTATTCAAAGAGAGCTTGAGGGCTAAAAATCCTGCTGCATGGTCGGTATCCTTAGTCCGGGACACCGCACGACGAGGCCCCGTCTCGCGCTCGCTTGACCAGAGCCCTTTGGGACTCCAGCGTGGAGCAGTTGAGAGGGGCAGTCTCCCACGCCTCTCGGGTGGGGGTGGGGGAAGGTGAGGATTCTGAGTACATGCCCACACCATGTGAAAGATATCGGATATCTCTCCACAGTGTGGGCAGCGCCCATCTGTGTTCGGATCGAAGTGTTTTGCTATGGCAGGACATAGAAGGGTTGCTGTCTGCAGGCGCCGCAGAGTTCGCTCCTCCGCCTTACTCAGCCCCTTGGCAGGTGCCGGGTAGAGACGGTGGCTGTCGCAAAAATGATTTATGATTTCGCGGAACCGCAGAAGCGGTTTATGAGCTTCTGAGCCAGGAGAGCTAGGATGAGGAGCCCGGTGTGTGAGCGCTCGGGCGGCCGCATCAGCGGCCTCATTGCCTCGTAGACCCTGGTGGCCAGGAGCCCAGATCACTTTTGTGCGAGTTGGATCGGCGAGAGCGCGTCTTAAAATTTCCGAGGCAAGAGGTGATATTTCGCCTGCAAGATAATGTTCACAGGCCCGGCGAGAGTCTGTGATAACCTTTTTCGATTTTGGATCGGCGGCAGCGAGAGCTATTGCGACTTCCTCCGCGGATGAGCGACGGCCCTCGTGGCTCCGCTAGCATGGCCTGAGTCGCAAAGATGTGGTGGTGAGTTGCCCAGGCGTTGTCGGGCTAGTTGGCCAAATTTCACAATTTCTAAGACAGTGGTCTCTCATCACGCATACTCTGTGAACCGAATGCTACTCATGTGTGCCCCCACGCTTGCTGCTAAGATTATGAGTGCCTGTTTAGCGTCAGCTAAGATGCCTAGACACGTTTTTGAACGGTGTCTGTGGGCGTGCGCGGGGTTCTCCATGAGAGTGAGCCAAGTATCAGCGCAGAGCCCCCCCCCCCCCCGCAACCTCCTCTCACCTAGACGCCTACGGCCAAAACGGAGCGCAAAAATGACGAATGATTATAAAACAATAATTCCATGTGATGGAACTGCAAAATATACAATATATTGTCACGTTTTAGTGACGGCAGTCCAGCGGTCAATAGGACAGCAACAAAACTTGGAAAGAAAGCTCTTTATTTGGCCTGACTTGCGCCTGCACAAGAACTGAATCACTCGGCGGCGGCGTAAGCAACAAACGTGCTCGTCAGTCGTCGAACTACGAATGCCCGCTGCTCGCGGCATCGTTCAATTTAAAGCCCCCAAGGAAACTTCGTGATAACAGGTCGAGATCATCTAGAGTAATCTGGAAACACGTAGATGCAGCTCTTCATGGCTGTGATCAATCGAGATTAGTCCGGTCGCTTCTCGCGTCGCGAACAAAAATGATAACACCCGTTTTCTGCGCCCTTGCGCGAACGAATGGACACTCCAATGATACGTGGCATTACACCCCTCCCAAAGAAACATCGTCCCGATGCTTTAAAATAGAAAATAAACATGGAGAATGCAAACTTCGAGTCCTTTATCGTTCATAATATGGCTTCAGGCGCACGACATGTACGACTTCCGGGCGTGTGCGGCGTCGCTGAGATGCTGTCGTGCCGTCGGGGATAACTTCATAGTCGAGGTCACCGATGCGACGGAGAACACTGTACGTGCCAAAGTATCGTCGCAGAAACTTTTCGCTCAATCCACGGCGGCCTACTGGCGTCCATATCCAAACCCGATCACCTGGCTTGTAATGCGTGTCTCGTCGGCGCAGATTGTAGCGTCGGGCGGCGGTGTGCTGTTGGTCTTGAATGCGAAGCCGCGCAAGTCTTCGGGCTTCCTCGGCGCGATGAAGGTAGGCGGCGACGTCTAGGTTGTCTTCGTCGGAAACGTGCGGGAGCATTGCTTCGAGCGTTGTCGTGGGCTTCCTGCCGTATACCAGCTGGAATGGAGTAAACCCGGTTGTCTCCTTGAGGGCAGTATTATAGCTGAAGATCACGTAGGGCAGAATAGAGTCCCACGTCTTGTGTTCGGGGTCGATGTACATGGAGAGCATGTCTGCGATGGTCTTGTTCAGACGCTCCGTGAGTCCGTTGGTTTGCGGATGATAGGCAGGTGTCCTCCGATGGCTTGTCTGGCTGTATCTTGAAATGGCTTGCGTCAGCTCCGCTGTAAATGCCGTTCCTCTGTCTGTGATGAGCACTTCGGGGTCGCCGTGCAGCAGTGGAATTTGTTCGACAAAAAATTTTGCGACTTCTGTTGCGGTACCACAAGGCAACGCTTTTGCTTCGGCGTAGCGGGTCATGTAGTCGGTGGCCACGATGCTCTACTTGTTACCTGATGATGAAGTTGGGAAGGGGCCGAGGAGGTCCATCCCTATTTGCTGAAAGGGCTTAGTTGGCGGTGGTATGGGGTTCAGGAGTCCGGCTGGTCTAGTCGGAGGCGTTTTGTGTCCCTGACACTCATGGCACGTTTTCACGTAGTGGGAAACGTCGGTAGCTAGCCGTGGCCACTTGTACTTCTCCTGGATGCGGTGCAACGTGCGACAAATCCTGAGATGTCCTGATGTCGGCTCATCATGACATGCCTGCATAATTCCTTGCCTGAGATTTTTGGGCACGACAAGAAGATGCACTGTCCTGTTGGGCGCGAAGTTCTTCTTCAGGAGGCCATTAGTGTGAAGGACGAAGGATGACGGTTGGCGCTAGAACACTTGAAGAGACGATGCGGTCTTGCCTTCCAGGTAATCAACTATGATTTGCAACTCAGGATCCAAGCGCTGCTGGTGCGCGAAACTGCTGGCGCTTACCGGTCCTAAGAAAGCGTCGTCGTCGTCTTCTTCGCTTCCTGCGTCGACGGGGGCTCGCCACAAGCAGTCTGCGTCGGAATGCTTCCGGCCAGATTTGTAGACTACAGTTATGACTAATTCTTGAAGACGCAGGCTTCAACGAGCAAGGCGGCCGGAGGGATCTTTCAAATTGGCTAGCCAGCACAGAGCATGGTGATCGCTCACGACCTTGAATGGTCGTCCGTACAGGTAGAGTCGAAATTTCGACGTATCCCAAATAGTGGCGAGACATTCTTTTTCGGTCGTCGAATGGTTGTGTTCGGCTTTCGACAGTGAACGGCTAGCGTACGCGATAACTTTTTCCTCTCCACCATTTTTCTGAACGAGCACCACTCCTAAGCCCACACTGCTTGCATCTGTATGAATTTCGGTTTCGGCATTTTCATCAAACTGTCCGAGCACAGGAGGGGACTGTAAGCGGCGCTTCAGCTCTTTGAAATCTTCCTCTTGCGGCCTTTTCGATTTAAAAGGCACGTCAGCCTTGGTAAGTTGGGTCAAAGGTTGAGCGATGCGCGAAAAGTTATTCACGAATCGCCGGTAATAAGCGCACAATCCAAGGAATCTGCGTATAGCTTTCTTGTCATTAGGCTGTGGGAACTCTGCGATCGCAGCCGTCTTCTGGGGTTGGGGCGAACTCCATTCTTGCTTACGACGTGACCAAGGAACAGCAGCTCCTCGCAGGTCAAGTGGCACTTCTCTGGTTTCAGTCTCAGGCCTGAAGAATTGATTGTTTCCGGCACTGTCTGGAGCCTTCTTAGATGGTATTCAAAGCTTGAGGAGAAGACAACAACGTCATCTAAGTAGACTACACAAATTTGCCACTTCAAGGCTGCGAGCACCGTATCCATTACTCGCTGGAACGTCGCTGGGGCAGAGCAGAGGCCGAATGCAATCACCTTGAACTCGAAGAGTCCGTCAGTCGTGATGAACGCAGTCTTCTAGCGGTCTCTTTCATCGACTTCAATTTGCCAGTAGACGCTCTTTAGGTCCATCGATGAGAAGTACTTAGCGTTGCACAGCCGGTCCAATGTATCGTCGTTGCGGAGGAGGGGGTAGACAGCCTTCTTCGCAATGCTGTTCAGGCGGCGGTAATCGACGCAGAAGCGAAGGGTGCCGTCTTTCTTATTCACTAGAACGACTGGTGCTGCGCAGCGGGTCCTCGATGGCTGGATGACGTCGTGACGAAGCATTTCCTCAACTTGCTTGCGGATAGCTTGGCGCTCTAGCGGCGATACCCGATAGGGGCTCTGTCGCAGTGGTCGGGCGTGTTCGTCTGTTACAATGCGCTGCTTGGCAAGCCGGGTTTGTCGCACATCCGATGCTGATGAGAAGCAATCGTTGTACTTTTGAAAAAGACTGCGTATTTCGTCTTGTCTGCTCCGTGGTAATGCTAGGTTGATATCAAACGGTGGTTGATGGCGTTGGGCAGATGGTTTTGCGGGTTGGTCGGGTAGGGCAAATATATCTTTGATGTCTGCCAGTTCGTCGAGGAAAGCGATCGTCGTACCTTTGTTTAGATGCCGCTATTCTTCGGCGAAGTTGGTTAGCAACACCTGGGCTTGGCCATTTAGGATTAGGGCGACTCCCCTTGCGGTGGGCCAGTCCTCGATCCAGGAGTAGCTGGGTGTTCCCCTCGATGACGCCTTCGGCAGTTTCGATGTCTCCAGTACCTATGCAGGCGAGGACACTCGATCGGGGCGGCACGCGCAATACTTCGTCGATGACGTTTAAGGCAACGTGATGAGTTGCGCTCATCGCAGCAGGTATGGCTTTCTCCGTGGAAAGCTTGATCGACTTAGATCGAAGGTCGATGATCGCCCGATGTTCATTCAAGAAGTCCATTCCCAAAATCACGTCTCGCGAGCAACGGTGTAGGACCAGGAAGGTTGTAGCATAGGTTCTCCCATTTACAGTAACTCTCGCGGTGCAGCTTCCTGACGGCGTAATCAGGTTACCACCTGCGGTGCGGATCCGCGGGCCATTCCAAGTTGTTACTTTCCTGAGTCGGACAGCGAGTGGCCCACTCATGACGGAGTAGTCAGCTCCGGTGTCCACCAAGGCAATAACCGTGTGACCGTCGATCATAACTTCAATGTCACTTGTTCGTGTTTTCGTATTGCGCGTTGTCTTCGGTGTACGATCTCGGCTTTGTCGGGTAGTGAGACTGCGGTGGGTGTACACCGACGTTAATTCTCTGTGCGGTGGCATAAGGTTCAAGCCTGGCCGCGTCGTCGTCGCCGGTGTTGTCGCTGTAGTTGAGGCATGGTCTTGCGTTTTCGTCGATGGAGGATCTTTGATCTTGCGCTCAGAAGCAACCTCACCTCCAGAGGCTGCTTTATTCAGTTTAACCTTCGGGGGCTGCGGGAGCGTCCACGCATCTCGTAGCCTCGGCTAGGAGATACAAAGCGCGGTGAAGATGGCGACGGGGAACGTGATAGGCGGCTCGGCGATGAGCATCGTTCCCGACGCAAAAAATCCTCGATTTCGGCTGGTCGCTGGCCGGGTCGGGGTCGTGGAGCGTCGTAAGAGAACCCTCCGATGCCCATTCTTCTGTATGGGCAGTGCCGGAGGACGTGACCGACTTCGCCACAGTGGAAGCATAGTGGCCGGCGCTGGTCGAGAGTTCTCCACTCGTCGCATTTCCTCGGCTGTGTGCGACGCAAGTAGGACGGGCGGGTTGGGGCGAGAGGGGCTTGGGTCCCGTCGTCGAGGTGCAAGACGGCGCACAGCTGCGGCGTAAGTCATGGCTGGAGGCTCCAGAGGCTGCGTGGTCGTACGTGTCACACCCAAGGCCTGTTGGACCTCGTCCCGGATGACGTCGGTGAGCCAAGTGAGCTGCGGCTGCGTTCCTGTTGGCAGCAATCGTCCGAGTTCTCGCACAATTTCACGACTAACCTCCCGCAGGTTATCGTTGTTTGCGGTGTCCATGGAGCTCGCTGACAAAAAACGCTGCTGGCGGTCATAGTGCCGAGCTCTGGCATCAAGAGCTTTTTCCATCGTGGATGCCTCTTCGACGAATTCCGTGACGGTTTTCGGTGGGTTCCGTACGAGGTCCGCAAAGAGCTGCTCTTTGACTCCTCGCATAAGCAGCTTAACCTTTTCATCTTCCTTCGTGCTCCAGTCGGCACGCCGGAAGAGACGCTTCATCTCCTCAGTTTACATTCCAATGGTCTCGTTTGGATGTTGTATGCGAGACAGTAGCAGCTGCTGGGCTCTCTCCTTTCGCACGGCGTTCGTGAAGATCTTCAGAAGCTGCTCCTTGAAGGTTTCCCAGTTCGTGAGGCTAGCTTCCTCATTCTCAAACCAGATTCTTGCTGGTCCCTCCAAGGCGATGAAAACGTACCTACGTTTCGTAGCATCATCCCAGTTGTTGAACAACAGCCATACGGTCGAACTGTTGGAACCATTCTTTGTGATCGGCGCCAGGAGAAGCGTCGAAGGTTGGTGGTATCCGGGGCTGGTGAAGAATGATTGGAGTCGTCGTCTGGGACAAGCTCATGGTGGACGTTTCTACCGGCTTTCGCTTCCGGGTAGGGTCCGGCAGTATACCGAACTCAGGTGCGTCTCCTAGCAGACGTCGGCTTGCGCGGTGGACTGGACTCAGGTCCTGCGGTAAATGACTCAGAGGGCTGGCGTCACGACTTGTAGGGGGTGTCCGGAACATGGGAGCCTACCCAGCACCTCCTTCAGATGTCACGTTGTAGTGACGGCAGTCCAGCGGTCAGCAGGACACCAACAAGACTTGGAAACAAAGCTCTTTATTTGGGCTGACTTGCGCCCGCAAAAGAACTGAATCACTCGGCGGCAGCGTAAGCAACAAACGTGCTCGTCAGTCGTTGAACTACGAATGGCCGCTGCCCGCGGCATCGTTAAATTTAAAGCTGGCAAGGAAACTTCGAGATAACAGGTCGAGATCATCCAGAGTAATCTGGAAACACGTAGATGCAGCTCTTCATGGCTGTGATCAATCGAGATTAGTCCGGTCGCTTATCGCGTCGCGAACAAAAATGATAACACCCCTTTTCTGCAGCCTTGCGCGAACGAACGGACACTGCAATTATACGTGGCAATATTATTCGGCGGTAGTTTTTATTTAAGTCTGAAACATCGGCACAAGAATATATGGTATAGAGAGGATAAGCGCCTGTTTTTTTTTTACAAACAAAATGTTATCAAGGGAGGGGAAAGCTTCAAGGTGCTTGCCAGCGTTTCCTCAAGAGGTCTTGTTTTCACCCAGACGAAGGCAGTCCTCTTGCTGAAACGTTCGAAAGCGCCCTGAGGCTTTCCCCAGCCTTATTCACCACTTGAGTGCCGGCAGATGAAGGCAAAGGCAATCACTCGGTCGCTGAGTCACTCATGTAGCATCGCGCTTCCAGAGTGATTTCCATACTCTCTAGACCCCAGAAAATGTGACAACTTTGTTTTTGGTTACTGTCGCTGCAAAAGGAACCTGCAAAGATTGCCTCAAAACGACCCGGCATGTAAACAGCTCTTGAAACGCGAGATCATGGGTATTTGGCCGTTAGAAACCTGCTTGGCCACACCACTGCGCTGAAACAATTACGGAACTGGCCCGACAGAGTAAATTTATGGGGCAGATTTACTTGACGATTCGGGGTCTAAGACAATTGCGGGCGGGTCGCAGCCCACAACCTTTTGCGCACGCCTATGACGGTGTCTAAGTAACAATAATGAGTTTGCCCTGACAATAGTCTCGTATGAGGTCTAAAGCACGAATATTTGTTCTTCTTTGACCGTGACGTTCGATGACTGCATGAGCACATTAGAGTCAAGTGGCGGCTGTGAATAATTGTCGCAGAGTGGAAAATGGAGCCTGTTTTTAAATCGATCCAGTGATTTCTTTAAGGATAGGCCGCACGTAGAGGATTTCCACGCGTAATAACAATGCTTGGGGTAGTTGCCATTATCAGTCATCGTTGCCGTCATTTACAAGCTTATGTGAGGCTGTGTAAGTATCGGCGACACTTATCGAATCGGTGATTGGCAGCAGTCAGTTCCTTGTCACAGCCGTCCGCCAGTAACAAAAAACGAAGTGAACCATCGCCTTCTATGTTTTCAACAGGCTGTAATGTGCAGCTTACAGTTGCAAGAAATAAGACCACTTTATATGCAAAAAAAAGAAACAAAAACAAAACAAAACAACTGTTGTGGCTGTGAAGTACCGGCCATAATGTACGCGTATACACAGTTCAGCACCACTTTTTCTGTCCAAAACGCGATTTCGACCGTTGTGCGTGCGCTTTAAAGCTTACCACAGGTTGTTTAAGAATCATATGACACCAAAATCACCGTACTGTGCTCTAAACAGCAATATGTTTGAGCGGTACAGGCAGACAATGCGTGTGTTTCGCATATAAGGTTTTTATTTTCTGCCGTACGCCGTCCGCTGTGGTGGCGTAGTCGTATTTGCGCTCGGCTCATAGTCCGAAGGTTGTCAGTTCGAATCCTGGTGTTTTCATGTATGCTTATGTCTGTTTCCTTTACCGTTACCGGAAACTATCCCCCGGAAAATGTCCCCCTCTTAATTACGCTGGAAATCACGCGTCGTTTGCATTTTTTTCATTAAATGTCTGCTCCCGGGGACTAACTGTTGCACCCTGTCCAAGGGGACCAACAGTTACACACTTGCCGTTAGTCCCGAAAAGGAAGATTGCCAGTGGCAGGTGAGCTAGTCCCCAAAAAGTCTAACCACTTGCCCCCTGTTAGCCCCTTTTTTCTAAGAGTGCATAGCCCCAGATTATTCTCCAATGTCGTTCGAGAAAGAATGTGGATGAAACTAATTTGTGAGCCATGTTGTAGCGCATGCCCTTCTGAGAGGATACGACTTTACTCTGGAAAAGTTCTACCCAGAAGTTCTCAGAGGAAATTGAGTATTCGGTTCAGAGGATATCTCATGCTGTGCAGATATCAGTGCGGGTTGGGTTCCTGAAATCGGTGCGTGCATACAGAAGTTAAGGCACTTACTGTACTGAAAACACGAAAAATAAGCAAAATCACATTTCACAAGCTCATTTCGATTTCACTTGCCTAGTGCCAAAGATTACGCTCCATAAATCAGAACCACGCCTTGCACACATGAAGCGGAAGCTTGTATGTGCTTGTTGACTTGCCGTAGGGCAGCCGCCAGCCGCTCAAATTGCCGGCGACGGAGTTTCGCTTTCATGACGCTTACATGAGCCATTTCATGACCACGCAAAAAAAAGTTTTTTTTTGGACTTCGGGGAGAGTGTGGGGGGGCTTAATTTTCAGCTATTTCCTGTTCTACGAGCACAGTCCAGTGTCGAACGCGGCGGCACACTTCGACCTTTCACGAAAAACTCCTGTCCCCCCTTCCGCCCGCCGCAAACAGTTTACTGTCTTTTTCTGGTCACAGTTTTGGCTGTGACGTCCGTCGGACGTTTTTTTTCGTCACTGCTTTCCTGGTATTGGCAGTTTGAACTGCAGCACTCCCTTGCACGATAATTTTAGGCGAAATGAAGATTGTCGCCCTAGCTTGATTCATATTAGCTTTGATTTGCTTGTACTGCTTTTCTTTTGTAGTTTTTTCTTGAGCGAAACGGTGACAATACTCAAAAACATTCTATTTTCTAACCCTTTCCCGAACATAATAATTAACTTCGAACTGCACTCAAAATGGAGCAGCCAGTTTGGTTGCGACCTCTTATCCACTGCCGAAAATCGCCGCAACGTATAATCACAGTTACGTTTTCCTCTGAATCTTTTAGAGGGAAATTGCATTGGTGATGATTATTGAAGGATTCTTGACGTCTTGCAGATTCGATGTTGCTCAAACACATTACTAGAGGACCCTTCTGGGGAGGTTAAGTTTTTGTTAACAATTAATGAAAAACAGAAAGATACAAGCAAGGAGAAAACTTATTTACATTTCACTGACTCGTAGTTTTACGTGACGAAACCAGCCATCTGTTCCGCCAAAACCGCTGGTTTTAAACCCTCTGTCCCCGCCTACAACGGGGACAGTAACCAATCAGTTAACGCTACAAGCATTCACCCGACAAATCATTGGGGAAACGAAAACCTCACCAATCAACAATTAGGAAAGGACAACACAGCCAACCAATGATTTTGAAAAGAAGATAGGTAATCTCGACAAACAGTGTGCAATACTTTCCACATAAAGATTTCGGAGCATTCTCCCTTCCTCCCTCGAGCTTCACAAACATTCTCGCTTTCCCACGGTGCAGGTTATTTCAACCTCTGGTTAACCCGGGTTCCAAGAAAGCCACATCAAGGCCCATCTGTTCACTACCGTCACTTCTAAACTGTCTTTATGCCTGGAGCTAGCATGGCAATAACCCGTCTACCGCGCCTCAAGCTGTCAACGCGCCCCGCCATAGACATGGGACAAAAGCCATGCGACGCGGATCCGCCTTGGCGCAAGAGCGGGCACAGTGGGATGCGACGTGACGTATAATTTCTCACAGCGAGTTTGACCTTTCCCGTGTTCTCGGAATCCTGTGCTGTACAGCGCCCCTTATCCCGCTAGGCAGCGAGTTTGACTCACCCCCAGTAGCACAAACGGGGCTCTGAATTGCGGGCCCCTGTGGGCCCAGCACGGGCTGCCCATGGGGGCCCGACGTGGGATATTTGCAGGATTTGCAACTCGACATCGTGCGGGACCCATAGGGGCAGCCCCGTGGGCTTGCTACATAGGACCAGCAGGGGACCCCTATGGTCTAAAACGGTAAAGGGGGCTTTCGTCGGTCCCTTGTGGGACCCACAGGGGCAGTAATGGGCTACTCAGAGGGGACCTGCAGGGAGGCTAAGGTGGCAGTGCAGGGGGAGCCCACATGGGCTAACCCATGTCAGGCCCACATGGGGCCCTCTTGGGCTAGACTGCCCTGGGCCCACTTGGGCATGCCCGCCTCGGGCCCACTTGGGCTAGCCCGCCTCGGGCCCACTTGGGCTAGCCCGCCTCGGGACCACTTGGACTAGCCCACCTCGGGCCCACTTGAGCTAGCCCGCCTCGGGCCCACTTGGGCTAGCCCGCCTCGGGCCCACTTCGGCTTCCTGTGCATGGTTCACCTACGCCGTCTCCACAGGGTCTACCAAACAGCCCTGTGGGCTTCTTAGGGGACACAAGTGGGAAGTCAACAAGGGTTACCCACATTAACCCATAGCTGTATGCCTTTGGGCCCGCCGATTTAGGCATTTTAGGCTTAGCTTGCCAACTCAGAGAGGCTTTGTTCACTTGATCAGTACTTTTTGTGTGCCTGTTACTGCTGGAAATACATTCCACATATCTGACATCACAATGCAACCCCAGGTGGTTGAAATTTCCAGAGCCCTTCATTCACTCCGGCGTCCCTCATAGCATGAGTCGCTTTGGGACGTTGAACCCCCATAAACCATAAACAATGCAGGTAAGAATGCTTCTTATTGATTTATTGTTTTTTCAAGGTGTTTTGAAAATTCGTTTAGAAAAAAGGAAATGACGGAGCAACTGTCGCACATATCTGGGTGGACACCCGAACTGCACCTTATGGGAAGGGAGGAAGGAGGAAGTGAAAGAAAAAAGGAAGAAAGAGCTGCCGTAGTGGATGTCTCCGGAATAACTTGAACCACCTGGGGATCTTTAAAGTGCACGGACGTTAAAGATTCCCAGATGGTCCAAATTATTCCGGAGAGTTCCAAACTCAATTTTGGGCGTTCTTATGCCCCAGTTACAGGGATGAAAGATGGCCCTCCTTCATTCGAGCCCTTCGGCCGCAATCCCTGTCTGTTGCGCCCCGAAGAAATGCAGCCACTCGGTTGTTTATGGTTTTGACAGTGGCTGTGGGGACCCTGCGCTGTACAGCAGCTGTAAAACTGAACAAATAAACATACATATCAAATTGATATTCGGTGGGGAGGGTAAAAATCACGTTGCACAGTATCACAATCACGTCTTTCAGGAAATACTTCATAACCATATGCAATGCTTCAATGCGCAATGCTTGAAATATCAGCAAATTGCTTTCGCTATTAATATCCAGCAAACAGTGAAGCATAACCAAAAGGTCCATGAGCCATTAAATTTGGATGCCTACACTTAATTGATAGCAGAAGTGCTGAAAACCCCACAAGATGATGGATTGAAAATAGCTTTTTCCTACAGTTAGATGGTGTGTTCACAAAATGTCTATAATCCTCATAAGATTCACATGTACTCACCAACAATTGCGCTGTATAGCCGTAGAGTCTTGAAAGCCTGCTTCTCGCCCCGCCCCTCCAATGTATACCTCAGGGCCACAGGGGTTTTTACCACCAACTTCATTATAAGTTTGGTGGCCTCGACAGCGGTGTCACCGCCAATTAGTGCAAGTTGTTTTATCTGAAATGGATTATGCAGATTACATAAAGCGAATATGCCCTGAAAACTATACTATGAATCTTTCAGAAAACTGCCTCTTTGGGGAGCCATCTGGAAGGCTAGATAAAATCAGAAACATGGAGAACAGGGTATACAAATGACTCAAACACACCTATGATCGCAGTGGTTTGACTCAGCTTGCCGATATCAGAATTCCCTCTTCTTATATACACCCGTCTTTGCAAGATCACATTAACTTCCTTTCATGAACGACTCAATGGCATATGCTTCCCTAACAATAAGATGAGGGGAAAAAAGTGACGCCATCACTTTAAGGCCACCTTGAACGAGGACGAGTTCTAATCTGGAGCTACATGAGTGATGTAAGTGCATAATTGTCAGCTGCCATTATCCACAGCAAGGCTAATACTTGCGCTAATGTTTTGTAGTACGCTAGATATGAACTGCAGCAAATCCTCATTCAACTGCACTTGTATAAAATGAAGCTTTCAACTCCAGAAAGACAAATGCAACAAAAGGCAATTTCCCAGCTCAATCCTACGCATCAAAATTTCATAAAAAGGAATCATTATGTTGCCTGTAGTTCATAAGCGCAATTGAAGGAAATGCAATACTAAGGCAAATATTAACTCAGGCAACTATGCTATGCTTATGATGCCAATAAGAGAATAACAATTTTTCAAGTTCAATATGTTGTTGCTGAAAAGAATGAGGTGTAATTAATTCAATTGCCATTTATTCAGAAACTTGAATAATTCGGAATGCCCGCATGGCACAAGACAATGCCAACATAAACCTATGACATCGAAAGCTGTTGAATTCAAACAACAGCACTCACGCAGGTTAATCTGAATGGCTTCCCAACAGTGCGCATGTCAAAGTACGACCAGCACAACAAGTGAGTGACCGAATAGCCCCCTTTAAACATGAACCATGATGCCGTGCTGACCACCCAACTTTAACATGCGGGTGCGATGACAACTGTAGACTCTGTCACCAAAACAGACAATCCAGCCGCACAGTTTCTGCCTGGAATTTCTAAGCTACACGTCCACCTGCTGCAACCACAGCTGTGATCCACACAGTTTCAACACTGAATGGCAAGTCACTCGTTTACTTTTTTTTTTGAGGCACTTAGCTCTATCATCACCTGCATGTTACTCTCGCTTCCATCCGCATGGTTTCGTCATTCTCCTAGTGTGCCGTATCCGTGCAAGCACTACATGCTGCTCTTCATAGCTAGCGCAGTGGGGTCTCCTCGCATGCGAAGCTGCCACCGGTATTGTGCCACACTAATAAAAAGTCCACTGAGAACCTTTCCACTGTGGAAGAATTTTGTTCGGAAGCTTCTAAATGCTTGCACACAACGAAGCACTTGACAGAGCCCTGGAAAATCATTGCTGCGCAGTTTTCTATGCCAAAAGCAGGCAACGATGTTTCAGCTCCTTGTAGAACAACTTTAGAAATCGTTTCCTTAGCTTTTGTCTTTTCTTTCTGGCCTTTAGTCCGAACTAATGCGCTTTCACAGCATATTTTTTAGCATAGCACCGAGTTTCTTCTAGACCGCAATTCGGCTTATGCTACTAAGATATGATCTGCAGAACAAGTCTGCTTTACTTAACCTAAAAAATTAAAAAAAAAAAAAAGTTAATCTCAAAGCTTCTAATGTAGCTTTCAACAAAATGTGTATTACTGCAAAAGGTCACTAATTTGAACTTCAAGGGACAGGAAAAAAATTCAAATTACCATAATAACCTGAAACACTGACAAGAACCACTTGCACCACAGTAAATATATATAGTGAAAGAATGGGCAACAGTCCCATGTATTTCGGATAAGAACAACACAAAAATGACTATTTTTCGCATTTCCATGAATGCTTTGTTTTATGCGCACTGCCACCAGTGTCAAAGCAGAGCATCTGATTGGTAAGGGTCTCCCTGGAATCTTTCACGGTGCAATGCCGCCGTAGCGGTGCGTCATGGCAGCGTCTCGTAGGAGCAGGTTTCACCGCACAATGCATGAAATGCCACTTGAGTGCACAGTATGGAAGAATAAAAGAACCACGTAGATGGAAGCGAAGGAAACGTGCAGTGCCACCAATGCGCATTCAAAACAGCCCTGAGCTGAGCTTGGTTAGCTGGCTGATGCACGTCCGATAGCCGCTGTCGCCACGGGGTAGCATGAAGCTCATAAAAGCAAAACCAAAACTAAGTGGTCAGCCTATTCTCGGAGGTGAGGCCATTCGTTTTTTCGTCATGCCTGCAGCTGCGTGCACGTCAGATGTGCATGCTCATCTCTGCAGCATGCAGTTCAGATTCGGGGAGGGCTACCTTGATGATTGCTTTCCGTGCTGATAATACCTGGCTGCATCTAGCCTTTAAGAGCCCGTTCCAATTAATTGGTGCGAGACGCATAGCATCCAAATTGGTGGGCTTACGAACCATGGCCGTTGGCGAGGACCGTGCCAGCAGCTCAAATGTTTCGGATTTATGAATTAACGGAGGTTGAATTAACCAGGCTTTAGTTATAAGGCTCAGATGTGACACGGAACAAAGCAGGCAGCTGGTGCCCCCTCTGTCCCTGCCCTCTGGCACCCATGGCTGCCATGCCAGTCATGGCACTGATTTTGTCACACAGTTTCTCGGTTTTACCTTCTCTCTGCATTTTTGTGGCAATGTAGCCTCGTGATATGACTGAATAGGCCACCATATCGTGAGGACATTTCTCCGGCCCTGAGCCAGCCACCAGGCAATCGGGGCGTGGCAGGGCATAGTTAGAATTAACCATGGCAGAATCGATTCACGTTCGAATTAACAAGCTTTATTATTACATATATGCTTCTATAGAGCTTAGCCGCAACAAGTAGTACAGTTAAAATTATCAAAATGTTCATAATAATGACCTACAAACTAACGAGATTTTACTAGAACTACTTCAGGAATTGCTCCCATATATTTCTAACATCACTTGAGAAGACAAAAGATGGCAAGACAGCAAAGGTTTTCTTGCCAGAAAAGCCCTGTGATCTTTATCGGATAGAGCCTCTTCTATGTCGGCAAGGCTTTCCAATGAGGAGGCAACCATTACTGCGTCACTTCCCGCCGTCTCCTCTAGTATCGCAGAATGGTTGCCTTTCAGTTCTTTGATATCCGATCTTATTTCTAGAAGCAACTTTACGATGCGTTGATTAATGCCTAAAAAAAACACTTTCCTAAATAAGAAAGCATGAATGCATCTGAAAGTATAGCTGGACAGAGCAAACATAACAAACGTGCATATACAGATGACATTAATTTTAACTCATCTAATTCAACCTTTCTTAATACAAATTTTTGGCTCACTCAAACAGAACCTTTGTTCCCATCAACAAATGCAATGGTCATAATTCAAACTCTGCAAAACTTAGAACAGGAATTCAGTTGCCTTCAAATTATTAAAGGGACCAACAACTGACCAAAATATGTTATGAGATTATGATGGAAATGAAAAAAAAATCCTATTGCACGCATGACTGGCCTCTGTGGCATATCGCTCTTCATAAAAATAAAATAAACTGCAGAGGGTCCCTATTTAAGCGGTGCAACACACGTTGCACTGTCATGAAACATCCTCCTCATCAGGGTCTGAACTAAGTGCTTGGCTATGTAGCGCAGAAAACTTTTCAGGTGGCGACCGCTACTTCTTGCCTCCTTTTGGCGTCATCATTGTAATGCCTAAGCTGTCAATAGAATCTTTGTTTTCTTTTGAACAGCTATTCACTTAGCTCCTACATGTGATGCATTCTGCATGACCAATAAGCTGTTTTTAAATGCCTTGTTAGTCAAATTAGTGAAATCAAGCACGGTGCCCAAGTGAGGCTGACAGCTATAGTAAACGCCCGCATACAATATGAGACTTCTTTCCACATTGTAGCATGTTAAACTTCCAGCTCATATTAAATGCAGATCCAAGCGATTTTCACCTCAAAATTGTAGTCCCAGTTTCCTATTATTCAGTGCTATCATCATCGGACTTCCAATGAAAGGAATCATTACCTAGCAGTACTTTCAATATGCAGCTTCTACCAAGTTTAGACGTTTCTATTTGGATGACTTTTCACCATGTCACTGGAAGCAAGATTGCATCTTGCATGATGTCTGGATCATGAAAGCTGTACAAAGCTGCTTTTAAAACAAAAATAACTTCAGCTGCCACAAGCAAAGGTACCCCGTCAAGCACTGCTACATGGTCTGGATAAGATAGATTCCAATTCATCAAGCTGACCTCGCGACGCCCACCTTATTAAAACAAGACTACCGCATCTAGCACCGTGTCGGGATAGCAAAAGCAGTACTAGGCTCCTTTTAAATAGAAAGAAATTGTAGGTGCTGAAAGTATAGGTTCCATTTGACACGCTGCTGCATAGACTGGATGAGGTAGAGAAAGCCTGTTGTTACTGTTGCTGGACAGCAGACACTTGGGTCAGCATTCCCAAGGAGTCCATAGGTTGTGCTTCCAACAAATGTGGGATACCGGAATGATGCTGAAGATGAGTTTCTCTCAAAAGATATCATTGATGAGGGACTCCATGAAGGCTACACCTGATGACCACCACCACTGAAGCACCAACTGCAGAGCAAATACTAAATGCTTTCAGTGAGCTTTTGATGCTCTCATTTTACGTGTAAAAACATGACGGGGTTATTGCTTTTGTCAGCCCACCCGCACTACATTTATACAGATGACCTTGAAGTGGAGTAACCATTGTTAAGACAAACTAATCTTGAAACTACCCTCCTTGTGAGGAGAGGTCATTTGCATTGAGGTGCTGGTGCTGGAAAAAGCAGTGCTTCCAGAAAATTTCATCTTGAAGTCAGTTATCATAAGCAGCAAAGCAGTCCCACCTTAGGACTACACTGCCATGTGGCAAAAATTAGTTTATTCTCTAGTCAAAGGTGTCAGTAAACAAGTAACTAAGCAACGGCTTTCATTAGAGGCCACAATTTCTAAAGTGCATCTTTGTAACTTAAATACAACAAGCTTAGGACTTAAAAACTAGTTTCAAAGCTAGTACTGGTCACTGTAATAATTTCATTTTTGTCAGCAGAATATCATCCCTTAGTCATTTATAGCATGTTCTTTGGCTTTACAAAACTTTGCAAAATTTTTGGCTTCTCAGAGCTACAGTAATGATGCGCACTGCGTATACACTGACCATGACTAAAAGAAAAAAGGCTGACTGTATACACAGGCCACTGCTGTGTTACTATAGCTCTGTTAAAAACAATTTGTCACCCATAAATAACAGTCATTGAAATATAAATTGGTCTACTCACGTTGCTGCTCGGGTGAAATGCCTTCCTGGCCTGCACCTGAAATATAGATAATTATTAAACACTTCTGTTTATTCACAAGGGCCGCCGCAGTGGCTCAGTGGTTATGACGCTCTGCTGCTGACCAGAAAAATGTGAGTTCGATTCTGGCCGTGGCAGTCGAATTTCGATGGAGGTGAAATTCTAGAGGCCCATGTACTGTGCTCTGTCAGTGCACATTAAAGAACCCCAGGTGGTCGAAATTTCTGTAGCCCTTCACTATGGCATCCCTCATAGCCTGAGTCACTTTGGGACGTTACAACCCCATAAACCAACTGTTCATTCACAGTAGGCAAATTACCTTGCCTCGCATTATGCCAGAAACTCAAATTTCTGGTTGATTTATTGATTTATTAGGGTTTAACGTCCCAAGGCAACTCAGACTATGAGGTATGCCATAGTGGAGGGCTCTGGATAATTTCGACCACCTGGAGTTCATTAATTAGCACGCACTGACATCGCACAGTACACGGGCCTCCAGCATTTCACCTCCACCGAAACTGCAGAGATGGTCAAGCACAACGTTTGGGACGTCTGGAGTGGAATGACCCAGCTTCAAGGACCACTCGACACAAATGCATGTGCTAGCAAAACATCAGGTGTGCAACCATTGACCAGCACATCTCAGTTAATGACGCATTTGTAACACCCCTGTCAAGCGTGCAAGTTAAGTGCACTTATGGAGGGTGCCCTTTGGCACCTGGAGTGATGATTTAGGCTATGCGGGGCTGAACGGGAAAGCAAACTTTACTTGCAGTAAAAAAATTTTAAATTTTTTAAAGAGGTCGATGAAAAGAAAAAAGGACTTGTAAAAACTGATTGTTTGGCATGACGGTGCAATTAAAACAGGCTTACAGTTTAAACAATGAAACAAAATATAAATTGCAGAAAAACCAAGACCCGCCAAGACAATCCACAATTTCGACAAAAACAAGAAGGCGGCATACAGCGGAGTTGCATTTGATCTCTTTACTTCGTTCTGTTGCTTCGCTTGTGGCTATAACGAAGAAATTTTATTTTAAAAAAAACAGCGTTACAGCAAGTAAAACTATGTAGCCTTCAAAGTATGCTCTGTAAACACACTCGAATAAGAGTTCGATCTTCGACCAGTGCACTTATGTTACACCTGTGCTAGAGTTTACTTTTACCAAGTGACACTCTTCTAAGTACACTTTATTTTCAGTGCCTGACAGGGGTATAGCCTAGAGCTTACAACGAGAACATTGTGGGGTTAATTAATGATGGGCAGCAGGCCCATGAGAAATACCAAATGGACCATGACGATGAGCCGGGTGAAGAGCAAAGTGGTAACTCCCCGTGAAGCCTTACAAGTACCTTTCGACGCAGTACACTATTAGACTTGACAACAAAAGATCAGTCATAGTCGCGCATTTTTGTGAGGTACACCACTAAAAAAAACTACCCATTTTAGAGCGACAGCATTAAGGCCTCCATTCAGCAGACAACCCGGGACTGATATTGTTGCCATCGAGCGAAAAATCATGACCATGCCTCTGCCAGGTAGTTAGCAGATGATATGGCCGGGCACTGATTGGTCAGCAGGCTGCAAGATGTCGAGAGACCACTGCATGCAGAGCTGGCAGGAGCTGCCATTTCGAGCAGTCCCATTGAGATGAGAACAGAACCCGGGAACCTTGGATCCCGAGTCAGACATGCTACCTTTAGGCAACATAGGCATGTTCGTAGAGATTTGTACAGTTTGGTTGAATCAGGGCTTTATACCTATGTCGCATAGTCTTTCACATAATGTGCTAGCTTATAACTATATGCTGAGTATGTGTGACATAACAGAGTCACTTTAATTAGTGACTCTGTATTAGTGATTAAACAAGCAGCAAAAAGCATGTACACAAAAGGGGAGCTGCAGACGGGAGCAATTAATGCTGCGACGTTATACCCTTAAAACAGGGGTTCTGAAACATGCCAGTGAACAACAGTAGTTGCCCTGTGCCACTGGCTCATTCGCATAGAGTGGAATACTTTTCATGTGATGGTGGTAAGATGCCATGAGAAGCGGATTCACTTCATTCGCTTATCCCGCACTACACAAGAATGTCAACAGCAAACCCAGATTATTTTCATGCCATTTGTAACATTCATCAAGACATGCAATCATGAGGCCTGCTGGGCACAGACAATCATGCTTTGCTAAGTAAGTTTAAGAAAGGCTCCAAGTTAGAAAAAAAACCTTATGCAGTTGAATCTTGGCAAGGAAACACATTTAGCCAGTTGTGCAGAGTTCTACAAAATCAGAAGCTTTTTATACATTTCATCTTGACAGGTATAATTAAAGCATCAAATTGAATAAATGAGCATTTCGAATTAAACAAGGTTACATTAATGAGGGTCCACTGCAATTATGGCCATTAATCACAAATATTCGTTCAAAAATAATAAAAACATTACCCCATCTACTGCACTGACCTCCGGCAACACAGGCTTGAAGTGAAGACAGAGAGCCAGAAGCTCCCATCTCAGCTTCAGTATCCAGAGTGCAAAGGGCATCTGAAGCATGCTCTGGATGGTGGCGGGAAGCTGCACGGACGTGTGAAAATATGAGACACTGTAGCATGTTGAGAAGTAACATATACAGGGTTTTGCTTATTTATCTCTCCAGGTTGTAGAAAATTATCCTGTGCAAACCACTAGTCTATTTCAAATCAAGCACAGGCCACACAGTAGCTTACAGTGTGCATTTTTCAATAAGAATTTAAACATCGGAACTTTCCTGAATTGTCCAGAATCGGCGAAAAACTGCAGTCATCTGCACAGAGAATTTTCGTCTGAGCGAGTGAAGCAGCAGTTTTGACAGGCTGCGCCATCTGGAGACCTACCCCAGCTCCAAGCAGCGATGTTGGTTGCCTCACAGTTCGCCAGATGGCACAGCCTCTCAAATTGGCTATCCCACTAGCCTTGATGAAAATTCAGCACGAAGATGACTCCAGTTTTTCACCGATTCCGGGTAGTCCATGCAAGTCCCGATGTTAAATTATTTATAAAAAAATGGAGACTACCATAAGCTACCTTGTGGTCTGTGCTTGAGCAGGACCAGAGCTGTTGTTTGCGCACGAGAATTCAACCCAGACGGATAAATACGGAACACCCTGTACAATGTGCACACACACGCACACACACACACACACACACACACACACACACACACACACACACATACATACATACATACATACATACATACATACATACTGCATCTTGAAGCCTACCAAGGATGCATGGCACAGCCAGTTATAAAATTTTTTCTAGGACATCATGAAATGAATTTTCAAGGCTCTACCTCCTACTTCAGGTAGCAGATGCATCTGCCATATACTGCTGTACCTCTGCCGCTTTTGCACACTAGCTCTCCAGTGGCTGGCTTCCTTACAATGCTGTGCAATTTTAGAAGGCCATCCAGCAAAGACTGGCAACTCAGCCCATGGCACACACACGCCATTATATTCAATGTAGTCATTTTTTTAGCGTAATATCTCCATTTCAAATTATTTCTCCATCCACATGTAACCCAGCTGTGGAAAGGCAGCAACGCCTGACTAACAAGGTTTCCTTTGTAATCCTTGCACACTCCGGTGTGCTTTCATGATTTTAAAGAGCCAAAGAATTTTAAATGTTTTCTAATTAGTGTACACATCATTTGCATTCATGGCTTCATTCCAGTTTCAGCCTGGCCTACTCGGACACAGTGCAAAGCATTTAGAAATAAGCTTTACCTTTTTTTTATTACGTACAAAACCAGAACGTTTTCTCATTCCACACTAGCCGAGCATGATATTGGCAAGCTCCGGGAACATCAATACAGATCGTATGCAACTGATACTTTTCTAGGAACAGATTCTCAAGATTCTGAGTAAACATACTTTCTTTGCATAGAATTTGCATTGTATTTCAAGAAATGCTGCAAGTCAGCACAGAAGCCCAACAACAGTCCATACTCCCATGGTGCTCTAAGGCGTACATTAACCATTCCATTCACCTACCAGCCCACTTGAGTCCATCCAAGAGCTGGAGCCGGCCGAATCAAGAGCAGCATTGTAGCCCACAGTGTCACGTGGGGAAGGTCCTCTTTCCCTGTGGCAAGCTGCTAATGCAATATGCAAAGAAATGCAACATGAGTGCCATAGTGACAAACAGTTGCAATGGTACTGAAAACAGATCTGCTTGCCTGGTTGGTGCTGACACAACTTTTAATAATAAATGACACATCTCCAACCAGAAAATTTTCCATTTAATTTAAAATCAAACGTTTCGAAACCGGCTCGGCTCCTTCTTCAGGGGTGACTGGGGATGATGGCTAGCGTCGTTAGGTATGCATGGAAGGGAACAGAAGGCGAAAAAAGAAAAGCGGTGATGCGAAAGGTGCTGGGGGGGGGGGGCGGGGGAGGGGGTGGCTAGGGGGGAGACATCTGCCACAGGTGTTAAGACTGTTACTCATACTGCCAAGCTGTGCAGTGACGACTTTTCTTCTTACGGCTTCAGAGCGAAGTCCCTGCACGTATACTGGGGGAGGTTTCCCTTTGTGCACTTGATGTTGTTCAGGGTTTTTGAAACTACCAGGATTCGAGCAAAGAGCCTTTTTGGAAAATTTGTTTCGGTTCCGAGAACGCTGGTTTTGTTGAAGTTGATAGTGTGGTCAGCCGGCAATGTCACTAACAGCCTTAACCCTTAGTGTCAGCGTCCTCCCATCTACCCTCCACCCCCACCCCCCTAGCCACACCCCCGCCCCCCGCCAACCCACGCACCTTTGACATCAACGCTTTTGTTCTTCCAGCCTCCTGCTCGCCTCCATGAATACTTAAAAACGCTAGCCACCGCCCCCAGTCACTCATGAAGAAGGAGCAGAGCTGGCTTCGAAACAACAGGTTTAAATTAGATTAAAGTGGTTTTCGTTGGAGACGTCTCGGTTTATTATGAAATGATACTGTATGCTACCACACTAACATCGTGAGAAAGTTTTACTACCATTTTGCATACCTGGCAAATGCTAACGCATAGCAACATTTAGCCATCACTCAGCCCTTTCGGGGCCACCTCATAAGCTATCAATTTCGTATGGTGGACTGTTTTGCATGTGCTGCGTTTTTATTTTTTATTTTTTTAGTCACTGAAGTTTGTGTGTTGACTTGTACTGAGCTAGGTTTCCCAAGTTCGAACCTGGTCGTGGCAGCCTCATTTCGATGGAGGCTAAGCGCAAAAGGCACCCATGTGCTGTGCAATGTCAGTGCACGTTGAAGATGTGCGGGTGGTCGAAATTATTCTGGAGACCTCCACTACAGCACCTCTTTCACCCCCTCCTTTACACCTTCCCTTACGGTGCAGTTCAGGTATCCACCGAGGCATGTGAGAGAGCTACTGCGCCATTTCCTTGTCTCAAAAACACAAAACAAAACTGGTTTGGTTTAAACCATCTCAAAGCGACTCAGGACGCCGTAGTGAAAGGCTCCAGAAATTTCGACCACCTGGGGTTCCTTAACGTGCACTGACATCGCACAGCAGACGGGCCTCTAGAATTTCGCCTCCATCGAAATTCGGCCGCCGTAGCCGGGATAGAACCAGCGTCTTTCGGGTCAGCAGCCAAGCGCCATAACCACTGAGCCACCGCGGCGGCCACAAAAAAAAAAACTGTCCGACCAGTTGAAGAATTTAGCAGCATAAATATATGGTAGTTACGCTGAACTGACAATAGCCCAATTTATGCATGTAAGGTAAAAGTTTGTGCTAGTCACTTTTTTTTAGAAATCAAAATTGATTCGTTACATTATAAATACAACATGTAAAGTACACAGATAAGGGTCCTTAAGTCAATCAACTGCACAGGAACCCCTCACATGCTTGTTTCTATTGTTGCCATTAAGAAATAGAATCTGACCAAAGAGAGCATAAAATCAGTTCCCAACAAATTTCGTTTAGCCTATACTTCAAACGAGGAGTTTTACTGATTACCACCCACCTCAATACAGCCACTTGGCTGCCTGCAGAAAAATAAAATAAAATCTATTCGACCCTGGTTGGTCGGTATAAGAGCTTCAACATCCAAAAGTGACTCAGGCTATATAAGGAATATTGTAGTGGAGGGCTGCAGGTCATTTCGACCACCTGGGGTTAATTAATGCACAGACATCGCACAGTACATGTGGATCTTGCATTTGGCCTCCATCGAAATGCGACCGCCGCGTACTGCCCGAGGGTTTTCCCTAAATGCATTGAACCAACACTGCATCCATCTGTGATTAAGGTGGCGAACTTTTCTCACGGGTCACCTCTCAAAGTGGAATACAAGGTGGGGAGGCGGAAACAAAAGCGAAATGTAGAAAAGGTGGTACACGGCAAATTCCTGCCCTTTAGCCTTCATTAATTCCAGTAAACAGCAAGGGTTAATGAACAAATTAGAAAGCAATGCAGGAAATACCCAGAGGATTTCCAAACTGATGCACGGGAAAAAGTGCACGAAATAGAGAACCTGGGGCCCAAGTAAGCGAATGTTCGGTTGCAGCATAGAACACCATTCAGCCACTTCGCATGCAACATAAACTGTCATGGGGAGAAAAAATTCCGAGAAAATGTTGCAATGCGACAACGGGTGCTATCTCCCTTGCAAAAATTTTGCCAGAGCTCCTTCAGTGCCTTATGACAGCCAGAGTTTGTCTGATGACCTCATATTGGATTTGTTATAACTTCACACTTATAGCTGATGTGAAGGCAAATTTGAAAAAGGTACTTTGGTCCTGCACTGAATATTTACAGCACTTTGTTATTTGGGCATGAGATGAGTCTGGCACATTCACCCGAGTCGAGATGATGGTAGTCCGTATGCTTACCAGTAGGATGTGTAGACATTGCAAGCACAACACCTGCAACAGAAGATAAGTGGAAGGGCATTGCACTGCTCAGTCGACTTAAAATCTCAGTTGTTCAGTGACTAAGGCCTTTGACACCACAACATACAACCTTATGTGCAAAACACCTCTGGCAAACGTATTACAGGTTTGCCATGCATGCCAAAATTTATATGTCAGAGTCTGCGAATTGAGTTCTTGTTTGATTACTGAAAAAGTAATTCAAATTAATTGTCTTAATATGCCACACCCATGCTTGTTTCATGTTTGTAATTCAATTTCTGCACGCACAGAATATAACACAGGTTAATGCTGAAAAGCATTTTTAGTTTTATAAAGACCAGACACAGAGTGCCTGTTCTGTTGGCTTGGTTCTTCCCTGTGTACATCACCCGGTTTCTGTTCCCTTTTACAAAACATCCAGGTGAAGTGATTGCACCTGTCCATATTCTAGCTCCCTGACTTCTAGAAGGGTGCGGTGAAGGGCTAGTTGGTACAACGTTATAAGAGCAATAAAAAAACTGCGCAAAAGGGACGGGACAAGAGAGAAGACGCACACGGGTACATGGCAGGGGGTCTGCGCTTGTCCCATACGCTTCTCTCTTGTCCCGTCCTTCTTGCGCACTTTTTTAATTCCTCTTATAATGTCTCGCTGACTTCCCTTCTTCCTGATAACAGAAATACTAAACTAATTTACAGCACCAGCGTAGCTCAACTTGAAACTTGGGAAAAAACCCTCCTAGGCGCAAATGATTTCACGACACAAAAAGAGACGAGGAGACAACGGACAGTCGCCTGTCGGTTGTCTCCTCGTCTCCTTTTGTGTCGTGAAATCATTTGCGCCTAGGTGGGTTTTTTCCCAAGTTTCAAGTTTAAAGCGTACCTCACTTTCATGCAAAAAATTAAGAATTCAGCACTTGAGTTCAACATCATTGAGATCACTATGGCATAAGTGCACGTAAACTGTCTTTTGAATAAGGATAGCTGTTTTGCCTGGAAAAATTCTGTAGCTGCTGAGACATTGAGGACAACCCTGTTCAAAATTTGCGCTAAGTAAACATCGATTATGTAGCTCATTCCTGATATGCTGATATTTACCTGGCCACAAAGCATTTGCAGGCAAGAAAACTAGATTTATAAGTTGTCAAGCTACTCATAACACCAATCGCAAAAAGAGCTTAGTGATTATTGTCTGGGAGTGAACAGTAGTTTGATCTAGCCTGAGCGTTCAGTGCATGAACAACTGTTTTGGCATACAGCAGTTTTACAGAGGTGCCCCATTTTGGCATCAGCTGTATTTCATTCATTTCTTTTCCCCTTTTTTTAACTTATAGAAACTTCAATTCATAGAAAGTTGTTTCTGTCATTAGAACACAGTAATCTATCGATGCAGGCAAACTTAAATTTGTCCTTAATGTCCGGTTAGAAGCTGGTGCATTGAAAGACCACTGCTCGCCTGGAATGAATGGCTCCAAAATTAAGTTCCTCCTAAAACTGACAAGTTCTGGAACACTGTAGCAACGAAAGGTGTATGCTCAGTTTCAAAAATGCCAAAACTTCACTATTTTGATGAGATGGAAGGAATTTAGCAAACAGCTACCAGTGTAAATATTCAGTTTTTATTAAGATATCGCATCGAGGAATCACCCGTGAGTGTGCAATTCCTTGAACCTGCCGAGCTTAGCAAACTGTTGCGTGCTGACAAAATGTTTCATAATGTACCTTTGCTTTCGAATGACATATAACACATCGTAAACACGGAACACCAAGTTGAATTGTTCTGTGCACAGCAAAAATTATGGTTCAATTTGTTCTGCATAGTTTAGGTTGTGGCCTTAGTAGCCAAACAGTGGTTGCTCATAACGAGTAGGTGTCACACAAGGCATACAAAAACCACAATATAATCACTGCTTTTCCACTTTGCGCCAACTCTTATGCTAGCACCAGAAGCTAGAATGACCGCAAGTGAACGAAGAGCTATGATACTGCAGTCTTTGTTTGCATCACAAAACCTCATCCTTGTCTGACATCAGAATCGCCATTAAACTGCTGAAATCAAAACCCGAATTGTATGAAAAAAAACTGGTTATGAATCAATTGTCAAGCACAAGTAATTTTTAAGTAGTGAATTGTTTACCGATGCCTTTGGCATCGTTTCAAAGTGAAAATACATACAAAACATTTGATGTCTCTGACCCTTTGAAGCTTAAAAGGGCAGCAAACTATATAATTTCTGGTGAGGCAATATAGTGAGCTAGAAGCAAGGGCAGTGAGAAAAAGCGGGAGCAGCTGTACGTAGGCAGCATGCTGCCAGGAGAGCTGACTGTTGGCAGGGACACTGTGATAGAATTAATGGCGCTGGTGTGCTATGACTGAGCAGACAAGCAGATGACACCACACCGCTGCTGCCACTAGAGATATGACTAAGACGTAGAAAATCTTACAGGTTGTTTGCAGCTTGCAAACAGGCAAGCCGTGGTCATGAAGAATGGTTTCTCAATGCAAAAAAGCCAACTGCACAATTTGATTTCGTACGAAGGTCTTCAGTGAACTTTCTCAGAAAGAAGAATACACAGCAATTTCAGCATTACATGTCACACTTCACACCGCTCTACAACAACACCATTACTCTACGCCACTGTCCATCGGCAGTCAACATTTCTGGCTTCTCGCCAGTGCTCCCCCTTTTTTACGCTACCCCATCTAAATTGCCAGTACCCCAAAAAACAGGGTTCCCCAAAATGAGCATGGTATTGTGCCACATGTCACCTGTGAATACCTACTGCTCATTCGCTCATTTTTTGACTGATTTCTCATAATTCATGCAGTGTCAGCAATGCAGTGCCTGTTAAGCATTGCATGATTCTGAAATATCACCAAGATGTCTTATCTGGCTTGTACAGAAGGGACTGCATTCAAACAGAACTGTTCTCCCACCTTTACCTTCTAGTGCCTCGTCTTCACTTTCCTCGGACGATTCGAGGTGGGAAGTCTGTTCGGCAATCGCCGCTTTTCGGCGAGCATCCCCATATGTATCTAATAAGTAGGACCGAAATGAAAGAGTTAGGCATACAAACAAAGACGCTGAAGACACTCTAAGTGTTATTAGGTTCATATCTTCACTCAATTCAAAGTTCACGCTGCTTCTTTATTCGAAACAACTCAAATCATCAGGCCTTATCAGATGGCAAAACCTGTCAATGAAGTTTAGAATGGGCAAATCAACATGCCTCAGTATGCATTCACCCTATGCTTACAATTTTAATCTCAAGCAGACAGAGTGAATTTATAACTGATAGGTAGCTCTTTTGAAATTGATTGTGAAGTATAAAGCCGTCACATTAATTAAAAACAATAACACGTAGTGACTATCAGTGTTTTCCTTACCTGCATACACCAATACCCTGCAAGGGCAGACCCTCCACTCGGGGGTTGGCTTAGCAAGCCTGCGTGCCAGCTGCTTCACTGTGGAGGAGCCAAAGCCCTTCGGTGGCGACATGCAGGCACCTTTGGACTTTGAGAGCCATTTAGAGGGCACCGCAGCCACTGAAACCTCCTGTTCTGTAAAAGCGACTACACAGAAGGGCGATTTTTCCTTACGGCTTTTTCTGAAAAGAAAAATGCAGACAAATTTAAAAGCATGCAGACCCTAAAATATGTAATTAATAAACACTGCCTAGGTAGCTATAAAAAAGAATTTCACTGGGTTTGAAAAAGGAGCTGGGAAAGGCAGTCGAGAATAAATACGCAAATATATGAGTCAATGGCACAGCGGAGAATACAGGAGCTAAGGGTGCAGTGAAGAGGAATCTGAACTCGTTTTTCTGCCACGGGAACTCGATCTACACGTTCCGAGCATTTTTAGAAACTTCGACTTATTGCCCTGTGTGGCCGATTTCCCTAATTAAATCGTATTAACGTCCGGCTCCCGCCTTTATTTCTTTAATTCTCCCCGCACGATGCGCGGAGTCAACCAACGCGTGGACTGCCTTTCAGCCAGCTCCGTGGAGGCTTGCTGCTCTGCCATCGGCGGAGTAATATGTAGTAGTACGCGACAGCAAATAGTGCACGTGTATTTTCATTTCTGCGGGCTTGTTTTGTGGATATATTATCTGTGAATGAAACTATTTATTCACGGAAACCTAAAAAAACAGAATAAAGCGAAAGCAAAGCCTCCACGGAGCTGGCTGAAAGGCACTCCACGCGTTGGTCGACTCCGCCCATGGTACAGGGAGAATTAAAAAAAAAAGGCCGGAGACGGACGTTAATCCGATTTAATCAAGGAAATTGGCTACACAGGGCAATAAGTCGAAATTTCTAAGAATGCTCGGAACGTGTAAATCGAGTTCCCGTGGCAAAAAGACGAGTTCATGTTCCTTTTCACTGCACCCGAGAAAAGATATTTCACTTCGAACCAGTAAAATGACTTTACCATACAGATGATACGTTACAGGGTTCGTAGCAGTTTTATAGGAAAAAATTCAAGGGTTTTCAAGGACTTAAAGGCCCTGGCATAGCAAGTTCAAGGACCCAAAGCAATGTTTAGTTGCTTGGACAGAAAATAAATTCAAGAACAAAATCATTCATTCTATTGAAAAAGAAAAAAACAGGCATACACTGCCTTGAAACACACATTAATAAACACATAAACTGCCTTGAAGTGCACACTGGTTAAGATTAACAAGAATGTACTTCAGCGATTTTTTCAGCGTTTCAGCGATTGCGCAATAAATTGCTTGAACCTCCTGAATCTTTTCTTTTGCAGTTTTTCTAAGACTGTTTGATTTAACAATATATGTGATGTCATTAGCCGCCTCAGCTTTTACGGCACAACTGCGTGCAGCTGCCAACAAGTCCGCAACAGTTTTTGTAGCGTGAGCTACACTGGCCGTGGATGAGCAGTTTCGCGTGAGCGTGGATGAGCCAAGCTGCGCATGCGCGAGGAGCGAGTGACAACACAGCTGCGCAGCTGGTGCGCCGGAGCCGACAAGAAGGACGAGAGGATGATGAGGAACGACAGCCAGGCTACAGCCATGGAGAAGGAAAGCAAAGCCGCTGCTGAGCAGCGCAGAAGAGCGGAAAATTTGAATTCGCCGGATCCCGAAGTGGTAGCCTGGCAGTTAGCGGTTAACCAGAGAAGAACGAACAGGCTAAGGGCCAAGCGCGCAGCGGAGACGCCAGAGCAACGAGAGGAACACTTAGCTAAGTGACGTCGCCAGGAGGCTGAGCGGCGTGCTGCACAATCAGGGCATGGTCTGGGCTAGAGAGCGGACACAAGCAATACACGCGACTACAGCAATATCTTTCTCTCTTCCTTCCTCCATGTTTCTGACTACAGTGGCTGGCTAACGCGATATTGGATTGACTTGGATTAGGACTTCCCAGATGTGGCCAGACGTTTACTCGAATCCGCTAAGCCTAGTCCAGCGCAAAATCAAGGACTTTCCAGCACCTTTACAAGATTCAAGGGTTTTCAGGGCCTTCAATATGGAACTTTAGGAATCAAGGGTTTTCAAGGGTTTCAAGGACAGCTACGAACCCTGTGTGTAACACTTTGCTGATGTAAAATGACAGTGTGCAAGACAAGTGGAGGTAAAGTACCCAGGCAGGATCAACGTTACTACCCTTCCAGAAAACAAAGGCTGTGATTACGATACACCACAGCACTGAGTCCCGAGTCCCAAAGTTGTGATAGAAGTAGCAGAACTGCCAAATTAATAAGCATGAGACATACGACTTATATACAGACCACATGAGGAATACGCTAGCAATAAGTGCATAGGCAGTAAGGAAGAAGTCAGGCATGGGCAAAAATCAAAAGTACATTAACAGGTTAAGAGGGTCAATGTCATTAGCAATTAAAGATAGCATAAGTTACACAGAAATTTTGTACTAGTTCATACAGTACCTAAAATATTCATCATTAAAGGTATGAACAGTTTTATAGGAAAAATGGAGATTCCCACTGCAATGAAAGAGGAAAGATAGGCATAAGGTGCTGGAAGCAACCAGAAGGTACCATGAGGTCTGCTCTTAATGAACACTTACCCATTTCTTCCGTGGCGCTCCATCGTCGTGTAGAGATGCACGTAGAGTGGCCGATGCGGGAATGGACAACTTGCAAAGTGCGGGAAAGCTGACTTACAGGAAGATATTTTCCAACTAAAAACCCTCGTTCACAGACACGTTTCCGCTTCCTGCCCTGCTGAGCGCGAGGGGAGATGAGTCAGCAGCCCTGCACTGTGTCCCTCTTCGAAAAGGTGTGCGGGGCTGCACCAAAATCTGCGTGAACCTGAAGCCCCGCCGTACATTACCAGCTATAAAGGGACGCCTCTCCTCTTCCTTTTCGAAGAAGAATGCAAGATTTGAAGTAAAGAGTTTGACGGAAGCCCGTCTGGTCGGGATGGGACATGACGAAAAAAAAAGAACGGCACCGACCAAAAAAGAAAGATGGAATGACGTTCCGGCTCCCACACGGGAGCCTTGATCACAAGGCTCCAGTGTGGAAGATTGTGAACAAGGCTCCCGTGTGGGATCCGAAACGTCATTCCATCTTTCTTTTTTTCTTATTCTTCTTCTTCACCATATGAAAATGGCACATACCCACGCGGGGGGATTGGCCAAGGTACGGTGGTGAATGCCAAGGAGGTATGAGTGCAGGAAAAAGCTAAGTAAAATAGTAGAATGTTTGAAATCAGAAAATATGTATGAATTGTTGGTCGGTGCCATTCTTTTTTTTTTCCGTCGGAATGCGAGATTACCGTCTGCGTACGAGGGTTTTTGGTTGGAAAATTGTACAGGGCGCTCGCAGTCAAGCGCGCGCGCGCTTCCCAACCGGGTCAACCCACTGCTGCAGAAAAAGTGGCTAGCATACCCCCCCACAGCTCCTTTTTTTTTTACGCCGGGCTTTTTTTTTTGTCAAGTAGGAGCAACAATACGCACAAAACACAGGTGTATGAGTGTAAACTGAATAGAATTTTTCTTCACCACTCTTCGAAGGCATTCTTTTTTTTCCATTTTTTTTTTGGGGGGGGGGGAGGGGGTTGAGGAAAGGAAGTAACGCAGTAATTCCTTTCGTGTTCTTCACCTTTCGGTTTTTTATGTGAAGGAGAAGCTACATGCTGGTTTCACTATTTCACTAATGTCATGCGTGTGTCTGTCAAGTGGTTTGGCCGTATGTCGGACTCTCACTGCCTTAAGTTATTCCAGGGCGAGTTCTCCTCACCGCGGTGAAGGTTGCGTGGGGGGCCGCAGAGATTTTTTGTAGAAGGGCTCTGTCTCCTGCGGAAAGCTTCAACGAGGCCCGCTTACGCGAACAGAAGGCCGAAGGCTTGTTCTCAACAGGCAGGGCATTGCGTACGTGCCGAATACGAAGAGAGGGCCAAGCAGATGTGCAAAACAATCCAATGAAGACATCACGCCATGTACAGTCGTCCAATTATCTGTCTAGGGCGCTTGAGCGGTGCACCGGCGAGTACATTTGTGTCATTTACGAGTGGCCTAGAGCTCTAAACTTGCTTGTCATGCATTCACATTCCCATGGATTGTGTTTGACTCCTCGTGTCTGTAAAATCTGTACCAGGCACGCCAGGCACCGGCCACTGTAATAAATGCAAAAGAGAGCTCGCCGTTCGAGCGCTCCCGAAAGTGTGTGCACGACTCTACATACTCCTACGATAGCAACAGCTAGCTCTGACAACTTTCAGTATATATGGGTGGGTTTTTCAGAAGTGAACTTGAGTGCTGCACAGTGCGAAAAATAGACTTTGGAGGTCGTCGATCTAATTCGAGCTCCTAATAGAACTCCTCTCTCAGCAGTTATCTCTAGTCCTCATATCCCTGCCTACTCCAGCGACCATGAAGGCACAAAATGTGTCTGCTTACTGCCATCTGACAAAGTATTATACTACTCTGGCTGCATTTCAAAATTGATCTGAATAAGCTAGGATATATCCCTCGTAAGCTCAACGGACATCCCAATTCAGATGTCTATTTTCGGATTTATTCGGTTTTCTTTGCATGTCAGGGATTGCGTCGGAGATCGTTGATCATGAGGCACGTGCGTCCGGTCTGCTCCCAAGCTTATCCTTGTCTCATAATCATTTCTTTTGCATCCGTGAGCCCAGGCATGTGGGAGATTTGTCAGTCACTGCCGCGACTCAAGCAGGAAAATCAATTACGTGCGTAAACAAGCTAGGCTATCGGATAAATTTTGGGGTAATTACGATAACTTAGGTAATTGTAACTAAGATAATTATCTCCCCGACTTAATGATGCAATCATGAAGACTCGCACACTGGTTTCATCTAGGACACATATATAAATAAATACATGTATTTCTGCAGTTCCCAATACTCAGGAACGGAACATTGGGAAACTAATTATAACTTATAAGCAATGAGGTATACCATGTTCGCGAGCAAGCGTGCGTCTATGCAATGTTTACGCTTTCCCTGAAATTTTTGTTGAGGTTTAATTGATCCCCCGCGTAGCACCGTATTGCTGCAAATTGACTTGAGCTCCGTACGTTATGCTTGTCATCTTGCTTCGTGAGTCCATATAGTGTTTATACTGTTCAAAGTTGATGAGGCTGCTGACGAGAATAGAAACATTAAGCCATAAAATGTTAATAGCCCTTGCCTTTCAGTTTTTTTTTGTCGTCATTCAAACCTGATTTACACACTAGAGAGTGCAGTTTCAATTCAGCCTCCAACATATACGATTGAGGCGATCGGAGAACTCTGCCGTCGCAGGACGGGGCACCCCTGCGCGGTTCCGCATGGGAGGGATATATATGTTTTGACTATTTGTGCCACCTCACACACGATATAGCGGCAACCACTGAAAACTTTGTCGACCCAAGTTCTTCTGGCATCCGCTATAGCTATTATGCGAAAAAAAAACGAATAAGCAATGATAGGCCGGGAGAAAGCACAGCTGCTTGAAGCAGTGTCACAGTGTTTCCCACAGTGTTTGCTTCGCTGCAAGCATCGCTTAATCATTTTCATTATTGATATCTCAGTTATGCCAGCGGCGTTATTGTTCGCTCGCCTGCTGGCGCAAAACTGTTTCATAGGACTGACTTTAAACTGAACAGCGAAAGATATGGTCCCGCGCTCAGATCAAAACAAAAAAAATAAGTACACCGACTGGCGTTACTAAAAAATGATGCCGAACTCCAACATGCATGCACTATTGCGAGAAAAAATGGCTGGAATTTGCGCAGAAGCCAAGGAAGGAAAAACCAAAGTGGCACCACTGTGCTGTTAATTTTAGCTATGTTGAGCCCGCATTGACATAATACCAAACTATCCACCGCGGTGCATAGTGCATTGTCTGCCGTGTCGCTTGCGAGGTGATGTTGCTTGCGAAGTAGTTAGCTGTACTGTAGTGCACTGTAGCTGTACTCTATGAGGCGGGAGTTGGGCCGGCTGAGCACCGAGAAAGGCAGATGCGAAAATTAGTGACAACTGTTTATTGATACAATGACTCCAGACTGCCAGCGGGACTCGCCCGGCCGCGGGAAAAAAGAGTTTTCGACTACGAATAGCTTGGTGTGCACATACACAGAAGAGAGGCGACGGCCAGGCGGTCGTTTTACCCCGCCTCGAAGTAAACAACGAATTTCATTTCATTTATTATTCCCTTAAAGACCCGAGCGCATTGCATAAGAGTGGAGCAAACTCGAGTTTTGTGTCAATAAAAACAACAACACATCTATAACTTGAATGTATAAATGGGCGGCGGTAGTTAGATTGGTGCTGTGTTAACGTGTTTTATTTCTCCCTGGTTTTTTCCAGGACCAAAAATGTGTATTAGTGTTCATAACCCCAAATCCACTCTTCAAAGTATATATATTTACTTATTCGCCAGCTGGCTTAAAATTTGCGCCCCACTCGATGAAAAAATGGGCACAACCAAACAGACGGACGCAAGGAAGCAAAGAAGCATTTTTGCACCTCGGTGCTTGTTTTGTTGTGCACTGACTGCAGCATTTCCAGATGATGAACGAAAACAATGAAAATGTTTCGCTTTTAAAAATCATTTTTCAGCGCTAAAAACTAGTTCAAGTGGTTCATGATTCAAGCTTGCCGCCACGAGCTTGCTCACACGTGGCGCCTCCGCTGCTTCCCGCCGCCTCAGCTATCATTTTTTATTTTTTTAAATCAAATTTTTTGTTTCTTTTCACTTAATGCCTCACTTGAATTAAAGCCCACGTACCGGTGTTGGACACTCTCGCGCGTTTAGTCGAGGTGAAAGTCAAAGCCACCTTTTGTAAGGTCAACAACTATTTCCGCCGACTTTCGCGCAACTGCGCACCTGGGCTACACGGGAACGTTCGAATAACATCTGAGTCGAATGACATTCGAGGATTGGAATGACATTCGGACTCGACGGACTCCCGCGGTGCTACACGACACTTTCCAAATTCGAATCGAAAGCGACGGTCACACTAGTCCGACAACGACGCTATATATCACGCTCGACAGCAGCATGTGATAATAGTGAAATATCTGGCTTACTATAATATTATTTAATGGGACAAGTTTTTCAGGCCAACGACACCGACGAACCCGTTCGGCGGATGGTCAGCCTTGTCGGCGGCTGAGCGAAAGCACGGTGATGAGGCGACGATGTGAATATGTTCGCGCTTCTAAATGAGCGAAACGAACGGCTATATATTTGAAATGTGCACATCTGAAAACTCACCAGCGATAAGCGCTTGCCAAATTAATTTCAGGCGACGACGACTCCCTTCCCTTCCGTGACGACTAGGCCTAGCGAGTCCGCAGGGCTGAATCGGCGGTTGTGAAGAGCGAATCACAAGCTTTAGCGAATACAAACGGTCACAGAGTGTAGTTTTGGCAACAGTGACCTGAACTAAACTATTGCTTACATCGCAGGGCACGCATATGATGAACGGGAAACGCCGGTGTGACCAAGAGTGCCGAGCCGTGCTTTACGGCCAGCAGCAGTCGTAGCCGTCGCTAGCTTGTGGATAACTAGTTAGGCCTTTTCAGTTAAAGCGAACGGTCGCCAAACATACTTCTGGAGAAAGTAGTCTAAAATAAAATGCTGGCCACGTCGGAGGTAGCCGGGACAAGAAGAGAGAAGCGCCGATCCTACGCGATGTCAACAACCCGGCTGTCAACAACCCGCCTCAGGCGTGCGATCGCATCATCGCTTCCCACACATTGTCGCACTGCGTAAACAAGCACGGGTACAACAGGTAAAAAAGAAAACAGATTTTTTAATAGAACTAAAGAGTAGATTGCGTTTTATGTCACGAAAACGAGCACTAGCTGTTCGTACGCAGCGATGTAAACAATGACTGCAGTCGTTCTCATCGGCGCACTCCTGGGAAAATTTAAAGTTGACGCGGTAAATGTTCATTGGTGTAATATCTTCAAGCACTCCCTTAGACAGAACACGAGCTATTTGCTAAACAAACAGTTGAAAAAAATTCAGGGGGCAATTGGCTCTCTATTCTGCAAGGCGAAAGCGTTTCCTGGCCACTGTTTGTTTTTATTTACTTTTTGTTTTTCATATTTTGTTTTTTTTTCTGCTCCTTTTCTTAATTTTATTGTTTTTTATTTTTATTTCCACATCTTATTTTTATTTTGCTTTTATTTTTGTTTATTTCCGTATTTTTATTTTCCTTTCCTTGACTTTACTCCGTTTATTTTATTTACGAATCTCATGCATTCACTAGATACGCCTTTATTCATGCTGGAACCTTGAGCCTTTTAAGCAGTGACACCGAAAGGCGGACGAATCTGCCGACGCGTCTGTCGACACTCCTGCCGGCACTCCTGCCGACGCGTCTGCCGACACTCCTGCCGACGCGTCTGTCGACACTCCTGCCGACGCGTCTGCTAACGACAGTATGAGGCACTAAAGGCTTTCGCCTTAAAAAGAGAGCAGCGGGTATCTAAATGAACAGCCCCAGAAGCGAAAGCAGTCGCGCGACTTTGGGCGGTCGAAGCGACGGCAGCGGCGACGGCTATTGGTCGGTTCGGGCTGGCTTCGCGTTTCGAAGGCATTCCGAAATCTGGAATGTCTCCGCGTAGCTCCGTCGACTGGAATGTCGTCTGAACCGAATGCCGTTGAAAAACGTCGTGAAGCAGTGTTAGTTCGGCAGTCGAGACGAATGACATTCGGTTGGAAGGCAGTCGAAACGCCCGTGTAGCAGAGTGTTTCCTTCCTCCGTGCCGCGACGTGCAGCAATCATACGTGCGCTAGAATTCTTCAGGCTGCTTGGAACTTGAAAACCATCAGCGATAGCCCTTCATAAGTGAATTAATGCGCTCTTCAGTTGCCCGCCATGACCAGTAAGTGGCAAAAGTATCGACGGCTCAACTGTGAAGTTGACGAATTTTTCCGGGAAGTTTCTTTCGCCGTTGAGGACGAACGTCATGGGTCTCCAACGACGACACGCGAAGGCCGCGTTATGAGTGCTGAAAGTGCAGAGAGAGGCAAGAGGCCTCGGGAATGCTTGGAGGCATCGACAGGACGGCTCAGCTCTCCACATATGCCACCCAATCTTTATGAGGACTCAGAATCCACTACTTCTGAGGACTCAGAATCCACTACTTCTGAAGAATGCTTGGACGCTGCTGAGGGTTCGTCGTTATCCGAGGATCAGTCAGATGACCGCGACCACCAAGCATTTGAGGGGCATTCGATGACCACCAGTACAGAAGCAATCCCCTCGGTGATAGATGCGGCTCGAGAGCTAGAGGACATAGCACGAAAGCACTGTCTTTCACATGTGGCCATTAACGACCTGTGCTTGCTTTTGCGCCGACTAGGTCATTCAGTGCCTCGTGACGCTCGCACTTTACTGAAGAGCGAGCGGAAAGTGAATGTGCAGAACAACAGTGTGCATTTTGGCCTTGGATGTCAAGTGGCTGAAAGAGTTGGAAAAGGTCTTCGGGATCCTGCGGGCGCCAACGTGGACCTCCACATCAACGTCGATGGACTACCCATATTCAAAAGTTCTTCAGTGAGCTTCTGGGTCCTGCTCTGCGCCGTGGCTAATGCAGTTGACAGTAGGCCCTTCGTTGTCACCATTCACTGTGGGAAAAAGAAGCCAGCCAATGTTGAACAGTTTTTGAGGCCATTTCTGGATGAAATGAAAAGCCTGGAGGCCTCTGGCATGGTCATCAAGGGCGTGCGTCACAGTGTTTCTCTCGCTGCTGTAATATGCGATGCCCCGGCACGCTCTTATGTCAAGTGCGTAAAGGGACATACTGGCTTTTATGGATGCGATCGCTGCACTCAGAAAGGTGAAAGGATTGAGCAGAGACAAACATTTCCAGTGTGTGCTGCTTTTGCAAGCCGCACGGATGACTCTTTCCGCAGAAAGGCTGAAGCAGGCCATCACCATGCCACAAGTCCGCTGCTTCAACTACGTGTCGACATGATCAAGCACTTTCCGTTGGACTACATGCATACGGTGTGTTTGGGAGTCACCCGGAAATTGCTACAGACTTGGGTGTCTGGACCGCTACCTTATCGCCTCAGTACACAGCAGCGTAGCATTCTGAGTGCAAGACTTGAGGAAACTAGCCTGCCATCAGAATTTGCTCGCCAGCCTAGAACCCTGGATGAACTGGATCGGTGGAAGGCAGTGGAATTTCGGTCCTTTCTCCTTTACACTGGTCCTGTGCTGTTAAGGGATTTGCTAACAGATGACCGTTACAAGCACTTTCTATGTCTGCATGTGGCTGTTCAAATTCTTCTCAGTGCCAACCTCTGCACAGAAATGAACAGGTTTGCTTCAGACTTGCTGCAATATTTTGCACGACAATCTGGAATGATATATGGACCAGAGTTTCTGGTGTACAATGTACACATCAAGTGCCACATAGCTGATGACTGTCTGATTTATGGACCACTGGACAATGCCAGTGCCTTTCCATTCGAAAACTGCTTGGGGCAAATTAAGAGATTGCTGCGCAGCAACAGAAAGCCTCTCGAATAGGTGAGCCGGAGGCTATCAGAGTTGGGTAATTCACCCAGAGAATCGCCATTGAGAGTGCTGCCAACAGATGTATCTTCTTTGAAAGCTGGTGTGGAGAAAGACTCATGCTGTTTATTAAGCAATGGCCACATTATCAGTGTGACAAAGCTGACTCCACAATTTATTTTTGGCCATGAGCACCTTCATTCCAGGAGCTTCTTCTCTCTTCCACTTTTGTCTGAAAAGTTACAGATTTTCCGCGCAGACAATGCTTCACCTGATATGAGGATGTGGCCTGTGGAGTGCTTTCAGTCCAAATGTGTGAAAATTCTGTGGAAGTCTGGATTTGTTGTATTGCCCCTCTTTCATCAAAATGAGTAGAAGTGGATCATTGTTATCCTTTTTGAGTTAGCTTGCCATGCTTAGTTAAAGCTTATTTTTGAGGACTATTCCCTCTCCATGATAGCTACAAGCATATCATGGTAGATGTGCATGAATATTCTCTTCTTCATAGCGAGCAGAAATGTAGTTAGTAGGAATGCATTTCGAGTGTTGTATTTTTGCTCCTTCATTATGATTGGTAGAAGTGTAATTTTAAGTGTCTTATTTTCTCTCTATGATGGTTGTATATTTTTAAATGTTGTAATTACTCTCCATCATAAATGGTAGAGGCAGCAAACCCCACGTTTATGGTTCTGTTCAAAGACTATGGCTACTTGCGTGCACCTTCCTGATGACCTACTCTGATGATAGTGGAGACAAAATGTTGCAAAACGTTCTCATAATCTTGGAAATGACTCCCCTCCTCTCTTAAACAGGGGCTCGGTATCTCATTGGTTTCAGTACATGCAGCCCTGGTATGCCTTGCTCCTGTGATGTGCCAGCGGCATGTTTGCACATCAATTAGCTTGCCTTGCTCAGTATCACATGCAAGGGTTCACGATGCCCTTTGTCTTGCTGCTTAGCTCTGATGGCACTTATGTGATGCAAGTAATGCTGCACGAGCTTCTCAGCACATTGAACCAACATGAATTTTGGCCCACTGGCCTTGCTACATACGGTTGCAGACATGTGCTTTGCCCTTGGAAGAAACTGTTGGGCCTTGGCCTTCCCACTTGCATCTAGCTGGTGGCTCTTTCATAGATTTTCTTCTGTGAGCGGTGATAAAATTGGTAAATTGATTTTTGAGGAAAGGAAATGGCGCAGTATCTGTCTCACATATCTCGGCGGCACGGTTGTCGTAAGGGAAGGGAGGAAGGTAGGAGTGAAAGAAGAAAGAAAGAGATGCCGTAGTGGAGGTCTCCGGAATAATTTCGACCACCTGGGGATCTTTAACGTGCACTGACATCGCACAACACACGGGCGCCTCTTGCGTTTCGCCTCCATCGAAACGCGGCCACCGCGGTCGGGTTCGAACCCGGGTACTCCGGCTCGGTAGACGAGCGCCTTACCACTGAGCCACCGCGGCAGGTGATGCCATTGGAGGCAATGTGTGGTCGCAGTGTTAAGGCATTTCATGGAAGAAAGTAGCCTTTTCAAGGCTGACACTTGTTCCTGTTGTTTGGTAGACTGTTCTGTGCTGCCAGTTCGAGAATCATGTCGCTGTGATGTTTGTTGGTTCATGTTATTCTCATGCTAGAGCTTTCTTCAACTCGCCTATATTCTGTTCAGCTCGTCTGTTGGCAGGAGGGCGGCTTGGGCGCAAAGCTACGGGAATGATGTCTCTACCTCAGTTGACACAAATGCCACCCTGTTGTATGACGCCACCTTGTGTAGGATTCCAAGGTTGTAAATAGTGAGCGCAGTACATCAATGACTGCTGCTCATATTGAAGTACTCTTTGAACCTGCAGCCACTTGGTAAAAGCATCCATCGGCGTCAACTGTATGCCTTTCCACAAGCCTAGCAAACTAGTGTACTGGTAGTGTATGTCATGGAATTCATGGCTCCGTGACCGACTCATGGCGGAGTCTAAAATGAAATTTGAATCTTTTCTGCGTAATTCTGTTTGCTCTGGCATAATTTGCAAAACTTCTTCGTACCTAAGTGTACCTGGCTACCCCAAATAGCTTCGTGCACAGGTCTTAAAGGGACAGTGAGGAGAGGAGAGCTCTATTAATATTTTTTAAAAAGCAAAATCTGATAGTTCGGCATTTCATGGCTTTGTTGCCACTTTGCCGGCAGCGAGAGATGCATTTATTTCTAAGAAATATGGACTCGAAGTTGAAAAAGCTTTTCCCGCCGCTCTGATTCAAACTTGTTATTCTGTTATGACGACACCGGGCTAAGTGACGTGAAACATGACGTGCACATGACGTAACGCAGACTCCATGATTTCTGGCGGCCAGCAGTGCGGCCTAGCAGCAGCTGAAAAGAAAGCTACCGCTAGCCGCACGTTGAAGGCATCTATCGGCTATTGCGGCCGTCGCTACCGTCACTTTGTTTGCGTTTTCACCGGCACTTTGCCAGCGTTACAATGGATCCCATTCTAGAAGTCGTCAGCGAAGTTCTCGCAAACAGACACCTTTAGCATACCGTGTAGATTGTTACCGTTAACGGAATACTGGGAGCCCACCTACTGCCGGTGAGCAGGCGGCGATTGGTCCTGATGCTGCAGGCGCGCGCGTAGCTGCCGAGTACGTATCGCCATCTGGCGACGTCAAGGAGATTTACGCATGCATTGGCTGCGCCTGACTGATTCGTGGCTTTTCGTGTCCTAGCGTTGCTAGAATAATTGGTTCTAGCAACACTGGTTTGTCCTATGACGTCATCACGCTTGTACTTGCGAGTTTGGCCTGTGGCGGCGATGCCTGTATTTTGGTTCTTGCTCATTTCTATGTTACAAGAGCTTTGTTGTCAGTATGAGTGGCGTTTTTATAATCAGGAGCTGTTATTCTGTCGATACAAGCCAACTTCAATTGTTCCTCAGTGTTCCTTTAATTGGCAGAGAATCAACGGTAGCTTGCATGAACCAGTGAAGCAGCCTGATCTCATGCAGCTTTCAGTATTTCTACTCCCGAGTTCCAAGTGATGTGTCCTCAATAAATAGCAAGTTCTGTCACTCTCCATCAGCAGGAACTGAAGCTGTTGCGTTTGGTTGCTCTGCTGTACCTTCTTTGGTTGTCAGATATGGCCTTGAATGTGCTGCATTTTTTTGCAGAAGCCTAGCCACAATCTCTTCGGTCAGAAGTGGTTGTGGAAGTAATTCGAACATTAGTATATCTCTGTGAATGTGAGGTTTCTCGTTGCTATCTGACAGGAGCAACCTATTGTACACATCTGTATTCTGGTGGTTCTTTCAAACTTGGTGCATCAGATCATCATCATATGCTGAAAGACTCGAGCACAGTTACACTAGAATTGGGGAGAACATCTGTGGCACTGATTTTTGTGTCTAAGTGTGCATCTTTCAATGCAATTGTGAAGTAATCTGCTGCAAATATGATAGCCAGGCCTTAATGGTCAAGTCGAGCATAATTGCACTCTGCTGTGCCTAAGCTATAATGCATAAGCAAGAGATGCTTATCGGCCAGAGTTGTCCTCTTGCAGGAGCACTGCACCCACACTGTAAAATGATGTGTTAGTTGCAGTCGGGAGTCATTTGGTCTCGCTGTAGTGTTGCGAGCACTACGCTTCAAAAGTAACTGTTTTAACCCATGAAAAGCTTTTGCCTCTTCACCTCCCACCTCTATTTCTTGTAAATTTGCTGCTTTTGTATACATTCTCTTCACGTTGTTATCATAAAAGGCGAACATGCCAAGAAGAGGCTGTAAGACATGCTCATTGGTGCGAGGACTAAGTGTAGTCACTGATCGAGAGGCCTCCAAGTTGGTGTTGCACAGGTAGCTGTTTTTGACCACTTTCTTATTAGTGCGAAAGCACTTGTATGCTCATCAACACTGACCGAGGATCTTGTCATCTTTGGATCTTGTGCCGTTGCCTAGCAACAGCGATGCCATGTTAGGTAAAAAAAAAATCAGATCTGTATCCACGACTGGGAGTCGAACCCGTGGCGGTGTGAACAGATCAGCTAGGCTATCACTGCAGCCGAGCACGCCACGTGTTAAACTGCAGAGTACTCTTGTGCTGTGCATTGCAAAACATTGTCTTCACCAACTTCCATTGGCGGCGGGAACTGATCAGATAAGGTTGACCTCAATCAGAGCTTAACTTCAGTCTAATAGTGTTGCCCGATGTGCCAGCAATCCAGCTAAGCAAAACCATCAGCCAATCGGCTGAACATATGCTTTTGCAAGTCTATTCTGTTTAACTATGTTGAAACCCTACCAATTTAATCAAATACAAGAACTCTCAATGTGACCTTCTTGCAGGCATGGTATGTTCCGTCTTGAGGCTGTGGGCATCACCACAGTGCCAAGCAACAGTGTTGTCTTTGCTTTGTCTGAGCATTGCAGTCACGTCCAATGCCTGTGTTGGTGAATGATTGCTTTGTTAATGTCCACATGCTCAGTACTCATCACTTGCTGCTGCTATGCAGCCTTCTCTGCATGAGCAATGAAGCCCTAAACCTTCGAGAGCATCAGCTTACACTCAATGAAGAGGCACTGCGGGAAGTTCTCTCTTCGTAGGCCAGACATGAACCTGTCGTGCAGCATCACATGTAGTTGGAGCATAAGGTTCCACATCATGGTTGTAGCAGCCATAGTTGTTGACGCAGCCCTTCCTTTAGTTGCTGCATCTGCTGCTTGCAATGTCCCAATGTACAACTCAAAGCCAGCTTGCATAGTGCAGTTACACATTCACTCACAGATTCAACGAGCAACTGGTCACAATGTTGGCATTCCCCCGTAAGCGCACTGTAATTCAGCATTTATACGACATTAATTCGGTCCCGGTTGCTCCCACACTGTACCAATATCTTGGGTTACATCAGACATCTCTGTCTTGGATAACCCACATAACAAGCAATATGTTCAAATGCCTCTAAAGTCTTAGGCTATCTCCAGTAAAGCCTCAAATCGGTGCCTCCCAAAGTGCAAAACTGGCTTATCAAATGTTCATAATTCCCATACTTGATTTCGCATCATCTTGTAGTCTTCATTTCAAGCAAATACTGCATTTCGGAACTCGAGGCCATCCAACATCATGCAGCCTGTTTTATCACTTCAGAACACTCGAGAGAAATCAGCATCTCTGCACTTAAGCGCTTCATCAATATCCCCACACTAGAGTTGTGTCACATGATCTCTTGGCTCAGCCTGCTGCACAGCCTCCTCTACTGCCAACTACGAGAGATCCACTGCTGGAACCACTGATAAGAATATCCCGTCACCTTAGCCACAGCCACCCCATAGCCAGCATCAAGTGCCACACTTTTCTTTTTTCCCAGTCGTGATAACCCTCTGAAAAACCCTACAAGATGACATAGTTTTTTGAAGCAATCGCAAGTAATTTGTGAAACATGGATATTTAATTAGCCTTACCATGAATCATTCATTGATTTTTAACTGCGTATACTGCCGCATATACTTTTTCCTGTGTTTTTGCCTTGCTTCGTGACGCCTTTTTGTGTGTTAATTTTTTCTTAGATCTCATTGTGTGTAGTGTCTGTGCTCACTGTTCCTGCGTATATTAAATACGGATTTGCACCAGTTGTAGTCCCCTCTTGTGTAATATGCGTTTAAGAATGAATGAAATAAAGAAAGTTATGCACAACATGAAAAGTGATCATATAACCTAGCCTACACCCTTGCTACATTCCTTTGCTTCAGGTGACTTTGCTTCAAAGTATACATTCAGTAAAAAAGATGGTTGTAAGCAATGGTTTCCGAACAGTCGCCAGCCGTCATTTGTTGTGCTCGCACCCATGGTTTGATTTTTAATGCCCAATCTCATATGTCTGTGCTATGTAGCTCAGTGAGTGAAATTATGCATTATTTTTATTGCATCCAGTAGTTCAACGTCTTGTCTCAGCCAGTGGTAACAAAGTCTTTTCTTTTGTTGCAACCTTTACGTGGCCTTTTCTTTTAATGTATGCTATGGTACGGAGACCATGACAACAAGGAAGGCAAAAAAAGGAAATAAATTGTAAATTGTGGGGTTTAAGTCCCAGTGTGGCACGTTAAAGAAACCTGAAATGGCCTAAATTGATCTGGAGTCTTCCACTGCCGCGTCCCTCACAGCCCATGTGTTGCTTTGGGTCATTAACCCCAGAAATAACTATTTTCTTTCTTTACTTTCCTTTCTTCTCATGACCTGCATGTCGTAACATAATCTGAGTTATACAGTTTGGCAGCCCTCTACTCATAATCTCGATGGTATGAACCAGGCTACCCATAGCAAAGAGAGATATTTCTAAATGAAATCATTGTCAGGAATGTATGCAGCAAGGTATAATCTGTACGTTGTGTACTGACAGCAGCCGTTAAGAAAGGGGGAAACAGCTGTTATCATTTTGTTGTTGTGTCAACAAGGATTTTTGAATGACCAATGCTAAAAGCTCCTTCTTCAGCTCTCCCTCAGCCGCCGCTTTCTGGAGGCTCCCAAAGTACACATCAAGCATTGTAGAAAGATACATACAACCAGGTGGCTCCAAAAACTGAAATCCTCCAGTTGCACATGCTCACAGTGCTTATTGGGTACTTTGGTATTCTGGTAAAAAAATGAAGTACACATGAACCAATGTAGTGAAAAAAAATGACTGCAAAATGCAACCCTCTTGATGAGTAATTTACGAATGAGCAGATGGAGTGAAAAAATGACTGTGCAGAATGGAACCGTCCTAATGATGAGTAATGTGCAAATAAGCTTATCTGCTAATTAATGTTGAGATTGGGGGTTGTGCTATTCCTTGCTATATGTGCTGCTTCATGAGCACATGTTCCAAGGAAAAAAAGATGAAGGCAGAAAGGCTGGTGGGGTCTTGGTTACTTGCTTTTGCCAGCACTGCATTATCTTTCAATTCAAACTTTTAATGTTATGTAATCTTGATAGTACATGTAATGTGTTGCAATAAACTAAGTAATATGTTAAATGTTCTCAAGCGCAATGTGCAAGGCATGCAAGTAACCGCCAGCATCTGCTACCTCGAACTGCTATAATGTATGGTGAAGTGGTGTGAGTTATGGGTATAGATTTTTTATGTTACTTATTATGTTCTCTTGTATGCTTCACAGCAATAATAGTGGCCGTATTGTGTTTTCGGGCGGCTTTGTTAATAAGGTTTGCTGACATGAACATGTAATGGCTTTCTTAGTATACACTTTGAGTCGGAGATGCCTTATCGAGTGTCGTAAAGTATGGCTAACACTGGAAGGTATGCCTCGAAGACTAATGCGTAGTTGGGAAGGTCCTGAAGGCACCTTTGTAATTTGGTGCTTTGGGCACTTCTTACTGCGCTTCTATGCAGTCATGGTGCGCCCGTAAACGTCACGAAATATATAAGGTAAGCAAACAGAAGTGATGTTTTGCTGTCACATTAAAAAAATTAACACTGATATGAAAATAACTGCCTCCTGAGCTGGATAAGCATTTTCAGTGTGTGTAGGAACGTTGGGCATGACTAATATACGTTGCACCTTAACAGCAGTCATAGATAAAGCAATGACAAAGAAATGGAGCTCTTGAGACAGTGTAGAATTCTCTAGCTGTGTTCGTTTTCCAATGACTTACGGGAGACTGAAATACTTTAACAACAACGAACGAGAATTTATTTGCAACTACACCAAAAAAAGAACATTGGCTGGAGAGCGTCGAAAACGAGAGGCTCGCTTCTCCGGGGTCGCTGAGTGTCTGTCTTTCGCCGTCACCGACAAAGCAATCGTCCCCTCTGCCCGTCGGCCCTGAAGCACAAACCACTGCCACACACACGCACTCCGCTTTCCGGCGGGGGAGTCGGGGGAGCTTCCCAAGTGACCTTGGAGCGAGCTGATGCCCCTTCCCTCGGACGCAGTGGGTGACCCCCCACCGTCATGCCGTGAAGATGTCTTTGAAGCGCCTTACTGACGCAGAATCTTTAACAAGGTGTGCAGCACAGAGATCTCAAGGTGACAGTCATTATCAGGCATGCTTCGGAATTTCATACAGGAAGCACTTTTCATCACTATTGAGCCCACAATCAATGAACTGCAGTGCCAGAAAAATTACAGCTAACAGGTGTAGTTATCACTCGTTGTTGCCTGTTGGCATCCTACTGTGGGTGGGGTACCCTCTTGCTGAGCTAGAATGCTTTTGATGGTTTCACTGGAAGCCTGAAAATGTATGGCCAGCTCACCATATAATTGCCTGCTGTCCTTGTCTATGGCTGCCATTAATGCCTTATTATCCAACACATATATGCCCGATGACTGTAGTGTGCATAACAAAGGCAGATCTCCCAGGCTGAATTTTTGGAACCAGTGCTTACAGTGTATTTAACTGCAGCATTATTCCCAAAGATTTAATGAATTCCATGGCTTGACTCAACTACAGACAAGGACGCCTTGAAGTGAAAGAGCAGACAAGCAGGAATGAGCCGTTTCAACACCTCCAGTTCGGTTCATTACTACTCGAACTTTCACCACTGTGAGGTTGCAATATTCATGCATTTGTAGTCATTGTTCCTGCATCCAACATCATTCTTTAAGCACCTCAAGCAGTTAGTTTCATATCAATGTTCAGTTCTGTGGTGTGGTCTCTTAATAGGAAGAATTTTTTGTTGCCTTGTGGGTTTAACCCATTTCAAAACTTACGACAAACTTTTTGGCGGATTCAAAAACACTCCATTACAGTGAAGTGAGCATGACTAAATTGTTTTAGGCAGGGTTAGGTAGGGTAATGAAATGAAAATGAAAAGCAGTTTGTTAGACCCTTAGATACTAGCTATCTATGCTAGCTCTCAAAACCATTGATTGCGGCTTGCGAATGTGGCATGTACAAGTACCATAATACAGTGCTGCAACCCATGCAACTAAGTATGTCCTTGACCTACCTAATGCACTTATGGCCGATATCTTCTAAGTTTTAACTGCTAAAAGTAACTGCCACCTATCATGAGGCATTGCAAGCGGCTTGGAGGGTAACCGATATGATAGGGATTTTCTGTGCCACCACAGGTAGCACGCTATCTTCATCTATTCATCTGTTATTTGCTCATTTGATGTGCAGTCATTGTGATAACGGCAGGCTTGATGGAATGCGAACTCTGCATGCCCTGCGTAAAGCTAATGCAATAGACCTCTCCCTGGTACGTGACATCAAAGGGGCGTTCCCACTGGGTAAAACCGTCCACTTTCGCTTATTTCTGAACAGGTTTTGCTTGGGACGATCGCTCCCCTGACCACTTTCTTTTCCCAATTAGAAATGCCAATCGCTATGTGTTGGAGCCATTCTTCTTGTGATTATAGCCTTATATAGCCCCGTTGGTGCGCGGCATCTTTTGTTCATCGGGCCAGACACACAGTGCGCAGATGACAGGCCGGAAGAGGTCTATTGGACCGGCACAGTTGTTGCTGGCAGCCGGAATTCGTCTACCTTTCCTTTTCATTCTGGAGTGCACGTAACTTAAATTACAAGTCTCATTCTATATCAGATCTATTTAGATTGAACATGGGAATGCTAGCTATTTGCCCACAACTGTCTTGGTTTTATTGACATGCTGATCAAGTGAGCAGCCCGTATACTGAGCCTGCACTTCTCCACTGCGTGACTTGCATTATCTTTCATGCGCCCATGCTCCACTAGCACCCACGCAGCTTTTACATGCGACGCAGAATACGCAGCCAGGCTAAATGTGATAATGTCAACGCTTCCGGCATACAGCAAATTAATGTACGTGGGACTATATATTTCGATAGGTGTCGCCCGGGCAATGATTGCTAAAATTGCATGTGTTGTTCCTAGTCCAGAGTAATCTACACAGGACTTATGAAGGCTGCAGGCAGAAATATACTAGCTGTTTCCACAGCATTGTAATGGTGATGCACGGGAAGCCCCAATTGGGGTTGCCCGCACTTCACCGTCATGTAGCCCGGGTCTTTCATGCACATGTGCACACTGCATGTTTTGCCAATGCGTAGCCCACACTTAGCCCTTCTATATCCGATATGTAGGATAGAGGTGGGGAAGATGTGGGAGCGACAGATGTGCCCATGCGCAGCCCATGTATTTCCTACGCCGGACCCTTGTAGGCTGCAGGTGGGAATACTGGGTGTTTGCCCACACCCAGCCACCTTGGATCCGTCAGGGCACTGCGTGGGCAGCCCCTATTGGGGTTGCCCACACTTCACCGTCATGTAGCCCGGGTCATCCATGCACACACTGCATGTTTTGCCAATGCGTAGCCCACACTTAGCCCTTCTATATCCGATATGTAGGATAGAGGTGGGGAAGATGTGGGAACGACAGATGTGCCCATGCGCAGCCCATGTATTTCCTACGCAGGACCCTTGTAGGCTGCAGGTGGGAATACTGGGTGTTTGCCCACACCCAGCCACCTTGGATCCGTCAGGGCGCTGCGTGGGCAGCCCCTATTGGGGTTGCCCACACTTCACCGTCATGTAGCCCGGGTCATCCATGCACACACTGCATGTTTTGCCAATGCGTAGCCCACACTTAGCCCTTCTATATCCGATATGTAGGATAGAGGTGGGGAAGATGTGGGAACGACAGATGTGCCCATGCGCAGCCCATGTATTTCCTACGCCGGACCCTTGTAGGCTGCAGGCGGGAATACTGGATGTTTGCCCACACCCAGCCACCTCGGATCCGTCAGGGTGCTGCGTGGGCAGCCCTAAAAGGGGCTGCCCACACTTCACTATGATAGAGCCCGGACTTTTGCCCGCGTGTATCCGCGGTGGGACCTAAATTGGCTGCCCAGTCTGTTTAAGCCCATGCTTAGCGGACGAGGGTCCCATTCAGGCACGAAGTGGGCAGCCGAAGCGTTTTGAGCCAGCACCGCACCCACGGGGCACCCATGTGGGTTTATTGCGGGCAGCCACCAGCCCTCATTGCCCATATCGGACCCGCAAGGGCCCGCCACCTTGTGCTACTGGGGACCCCTTCTCTGCCGTTGTGGGCAGGGCAGAGAGAAAATAAACTCAATTGGTTTTCCTCTATCGCGAACCTCGAATCGTTAAACAGTTCACAGCACCGTGAACATCACTATCACTATCGGCACGAAACAATCATTTCTGGCGCAAATTAAAACATAAAATAATGCTATTTTGGATATCTCTTTTTGAGCTGCAGTAGAAATGCGCTGAGTATAAAAAGAACAGCACGAGACAGGACTGGACGATGCGCTCATCCAGTCCTGTCTCGTGCTGTTCTTGTTATACTCAGCGCATTTCTACTACAGCGCAAAAAATGAAATACCAGCTCTCCCCAGTTGTCGCAATGTTAGCTTGGATATCTCTTTGGGCGCCAAAGGCATTACACACTCGAGATACTATCTTGCGGTAGTGATGTATGCGTACAAAACATAAAAATCGCATGCTTGATTTGCGACGCTGGGCTTCTTCAAGTACGTGATAAAACAGGAATTTTCTTGCGTTACCGAAAAGCGCACGGCGTTACCGAAAAGCGTTTCTGGGCTTGAGTCGAGATGCAGTTCAAGAGCTGGGCCAAGTAGGTCAGGTTTTCGTGTGGGTCTGGCCCAATCAACAAATTATGGCCAGAGCAGTGCTCTGCAATGCGCAGACCTGGGAACAGAAAAAAATCTGAGTCCACTGCAGCACTCGAGATCCCATTTTACGGTAGTTATAACCGAGAAGCAGACAGTAGTTGTTTAAGCAGTAAGCATTGCAACTCTTGTCTATACAAAATCGAGCCGTGCGGGGAGCGTGACAAGATACATTTGTCTATATTTTCAGGACTGGTAACGCGAAATTCGGTAAAGGATCTCACAGAACTCATAGCGTCTCATTGCTTCCGCGAAGGGCCTGCGCCCGTGGCAACAGTGAACTAGAAAAGCAAACGTAAGATCGACGCTCCCATGACAGCGGAATCCTCTGTTCCGGTTGCCCAAAAACACCGGCATGATGCCTTATGCTGCCTCGAACGCCCTCAGTAGTGAAGTGTTGCTTCCCTCAGCTGCCGACAACATGAAAATACGCGACCGACTTCGCTGCCGTGTCCACCCGCCACTCACACCCAATAACAGCCAGTCACGTCTACTCACAGCCACTCATTGCCACTCATGTCCACTCACGTCCTCTTATTGCCACTCATGTCCACTCACCTCTAATCACGCTAATCTACTTACACCCTCATCCATTCACTCACACTCACACTCATGGCCACCTATGCTGGCATCCACTGACTCGAACTCACAGTCACGTCCACTCACACCCATGACCACTGACTAGCACTCACACTAATGGCCACCCACAATAATATCCACTCACTCGCACTCACACTCACGTCCACTCACACCCACGTCCACTCACACTCTCGACTACTCGCTCACACACACAGACGTGAGTGTGAGTGTGAGAGAGGCGATATGAGTGCACTCATGAGTGAGTGTGCCGACCTATTCCACCTCAGCAAGCGGCCGCTCTTAGACGACATATTATTTAACCAAGTTAGTGGGCAGTCGTCCGGCTTCTACTACGAACTTGGAACCGGCGATGTAGCAGACGAGCTTCTGAACGGCCCATACCAGGCAGGCGCATTCTTTTTCAGAAGTGCTTTACGCCGCTTCATGGCAAGTCAACTTACGGCTCAGGTACAAAACTGCCCTTTCATTGCCCTCCTCATTCTCTTGGCATAACACAGCTCCCATGCCCCGATCACTGGCATCACACTCAATTATGAAGCCTTTTGAAAAATCAGGGTCCATTAGAACTGGCTCCTTGCTCAAGGCTTGTTTCAGCATTTCAAACGCGTTCTCTTTTTTTTGGTCCCATATCACCTTCACGGGTTCCGACTTTCGAAGCGCGTCTGTGAGAGGACTGGCAAGCGTGGAGTAATCTTACATAATGCTGGTAATGTCCAGCTTAGAGTAAAAAGGCCCTTATCTCGGCCTTAGTGGTTGGTCGGGGGTAGTTTACGACAGCGGCTACCTTGATTTCTGACCGTCTACGCCGGCCAAGCCCCACCACATGCCCTAGGTAAGTCACTTCGGCGCAACATAGCGGGCATTTAGCAGGTTTAACTGTGAGGCCGGCATCTTTCACTCTGCTTAGCGCGACTCGTAAGTCATCTACATGTTCTTCTCATGTGTTAGAAAAGATGGCGACATCGTAGAGATACAGGAGCGCGTACTCGGACAGACCATGGAGCACGTGGTCCATTAGATTGGAGAAGCAATAGGCGCATTTTTGAGTTCGAAACTCAACATGACTGGGCGGAACGTTCCAAATGGGGAAACGAACGCGGCGTAGCGGCTGGGCGCTCTGTAAGGGGGACTTGCCAATGGCCTCGCACGAGGTCTAGTATGGATTTGTAATTCGACTTTGACACTGTCTTCACCTTTTCTTCGCGGTTTGGTATTGAATACTATTGGTATTGAATATTGAATACTGGGCACGGCGGCACCATGAGGATGCAAGTGTCTAACCCGTTCGTGTTCACTCCGCAGATGTGGCTCGGCGTGCTTCTGAGCGCTTTCATCGGTCCCGCAAGCCCGCCTGTTGCTGATGCGGCTGCCTTTCACAGAATCCTGACAGCGCCAATTTTCCACTTGGTGGCTACACGATCCATGGGATGTGCGCATGACCCGTGGACAACGCCCCCGAGCTGTCCCTCTATATATTGCCCTCCGACAAGCAGCACAGCCACTGGGCACGGCGGCACCATGAGGATGCAAGTGTCTAACCCGTTAGTGTTCACTCCGCAGATGTGGCTCGGCGTGCTTCTGAGCGCTTTCATCGGTCCCGCAAGCCCGCCTGTTGCTGATGCGGCTGCCTTTCACAGAATCCTGACAGCGCCAATTTTCCACTTGGTGGCTACACGATCCGTGGGATGTGCGCATGCCCCGTGGACAACGCCCCCGAGCTGTCCCTCTATATATTGCCCTCCGACAAGCAGCACAGCCACTGGGCACAGCGGCACCATGAGGATGCAAGTGTCTAACCCGTTCGTGTTCACTCCGCAGATGTGGCTCGGCGTGCTTCTGAGCGCTTTCATCGGTCCCGCAAGCCTGCCTGTTGCTGATGCGGCTGCCTTTCACAGAATCCTGACAGCGCCAATTTTCCACTTGGTGGCTACACGATCCATGGGATGTGCGCATGACCCGTGGACAACGCCCCCGAGCTGTCCCTCTATATATTGCCCTCCGACAAGCAGCACAGCCACTGGGCACGGCGGCACCATGAGGATGCAAGTGTCTAACCCGTTCGTGTTCACTCCGCAGGTGAGGAAATGTTACGTAAAATGCTTTCGTTCCAATGACCCCTTCCTATTGGTGCTGCCGTGCCTAAGTGTCTGCTGCCAAGTGGCTCTGTTCCTCAAAGAACTGCTGTTACTGGCCGGAGATGTGGAACTAAATCAGGGCCCCGAACTGTCCCAAATCGCGAAACAACTGAAAGAAATTGCAATAGATATAAAAGACATAAAAGAAAAAAGACTTACCGACATAGAAGACAAAATAGACGACCTGTCAGCGCTAGAAATTAAAGTCGCCTCCTGCCATGACCAGCTTGCTTCATTGAATCGCTTAGTTGTAGTGTTGGAGAACAGGATTGAAGACTTGGAAAATTGTAGCAGGAGGTCAAACCTAATTGTTTACGGCCACCCAGAACAGGAAGATGAGACTAGAGAATCACTGGAAAGCGCTATTAATGAAAAGATTATTGCAAAAACGCTCGGACACAGCCACGTTGACATAGAGCGAATTCACCGCTTAGGAAGGCCAGCACCGAACAAAGTCAAGCCAGTTATCTTTAAGCCTCTGGATTCGCGACGCAAGGGTGAAATTATGAAAAACGCTTTCAAACTTAAAAACAGCTCGCTTTCTCTTGGTGAAGATTTTTCACACAAAGTCAGAGGTATTAGAAAAAAGCTCTGGGACAGTTCCAAGCCGAACCGTGATAAAGGTGATAAAGTATATTTGTCCTTCACCAGGCTATTCATAAATGGTCAGGCATACATCTGGGATGATGATAAAAACGAGAAGGTACCATCACAAAAAAAAAACGGCGAAGAAGAACCGCTTCGCCCCAGGACTCGCCTTCGGGCGCAGTCGAAAACCGGTCCCCACTGAGCTCAAATGGCATACTGGCCCGCTCTCCTACCTATTTGGTTGCACAAAATAAGCGCATTCACGACAGTAGGGCGCTTTCAAAGCCCGGGAAACAGCTGAGAATAATCAATGTTAATGCCCGAAGCCTTGTAAATAAGGCGGACGAATTTGAAATTTTACTGCTCGAATACGATCCCCACGTATGCGTCATAACAGAAACTTGGCTACATAATAATATAGGTGATGACGCTGTTTTTCCGCCCTTATACAAGGTATCCAGAAAGGACCGGCCCTCAAGGGGAGGCGGTGTAGCTGTTATTGTCAAAAACCGAATTGAATCCGCCTTAATCGAAGACGTCCCCGATCTTGAATGCCTGTGTCTGAAGTTGTCATGCTGGTGTCATGGTTTCATTTTTTATGCGCTTTATAGGCCCCCCGACGTAAATGATGATTACCTAGTCAAATTACAAATCGGTATGTAAAAATACACTAAGAATAAAATACTGCTGATCGGCGATCTGAATCTTCCAGGTGTTGACTGGGACCGCCTTGAATGTATCGGCTCTAAGAAACCTGTGAATTCTGTCTATAATATTATGTTCACACGTGACTTGGTCCAGATTGTACGCCAGCCGACTCGTGAATCCCGCAGTCGTGATTCTATATTAGATTTGGCTTTTGTACCTCGTGCTCTCAGTGACTGTACTGTATCGGTTGAGCAAGGGCTTTCTGACCATCATCTTGTGAGCATTGCTATACCTTTTCACGCGCGCAGCGTACGCAAACAGCAACAAGTAGGTACATTCAAAGATTACACGCGCGCTGATGATGCCCTCATAATACACCACTTGGAAACGTGCCTTATAGATTTTGATGGAACGGACGCATGCGCACTTTGGACCAAATTCAAGGAAATCTGCCATTATTGTCTATATAATTTTGTGTCTACAAAGCGCAAAAATGTTCATAAGCAAACGCCTTGGATGAATCGGGACATTATTCACCTGAAGCGCAAAATAAAACGACTGAAAAAAAACACGTGCAACCTGATCTGATCTCGGAGCTTAAAGAGGCACTCGCGGGCGCAGTACGCAGATCAAAAGATTACTACTTCAAAAAATCTCTCCCAAACTTCATAGAAAATGACCCTAGCAAATTCTGGGGATCTATAAGTGACACAAAGAAACCGGGTTCTGAAGTATTAGTTGCTGATACGTTGGTAAATGATCAAAGGGCCATTGCTCACCATTTCAACGAATACTTCCACAGCGTATTCACGGTGTCACAACCATACACACTTGATGCTGCACCTGCCTACCCCTCTGAAGCGAATTTTATTACTTATGAAGGTGTGCTTTCAATGCTGCTAAATTTGAAAACTAAAACATCGTCCGGCCCCGACAATATTCCAGACATTTTTCTCTGTAAATATGCCGAATCTGTTGCCAAGTTTCTTGTTATTATGTTTCGCACCTCTTTGTTGTCAGCGAAAGTGCCAAGTTAATGGAAGACAGCCCGAATTGCGCCCATTTTTAAACAAGGTGACCGGCTCGTATTAAGAAACTACCGTCCTACATCACTACTTTCGTCTTGCTGCAAGATGATGGAGCATGTTATCGCCACCCGCATTAACGAATTTTTAGAGTGTAATTCGGTGCTAACAAATCACCAACACGGTTTCCGGAAAGGTTACTCTACCGTGACGCAGCTAGTATCCGTAGTTCATTCCTTTGCCTCAGTATTAGATATTAATGGTCAGATTGATGCAATCTTTCTAGATTTTAGCAAGGCGTTTGACATAGTCCCCCACAGCAGCCTAATATTAAAACTACATTCCATTCGCCTCCCGCGTATTCTTCTTTCTTGGATAAGTGATTATTTGAATAACCGAAAACAATACGTTGCTCTTGGTGAACAACAATCCGGCTCTCCTCCTGTCACATCTGGTGTGCCCCAAGGAAGCGTCCTGGGGCCTTTACTGTTTTTACTCTACATTAACGATATTGTACATTAACAATATTCAGATTAGACTATATGCTGATGACTGTTTGTTATTTCGCGAAATTTCCAGTGTTCGTCATCAAATAGACCTGAATAATAGCCTCACTAATATAGTGAACTGGTGCAGTCGTTGGGGAATGGCTTTAAATCCGGAGAAGACTGTTTCTCTCTGCATTACTCGTAAAAGAAATCCGATAAAACATGCACATATTCTTGGTTCATCCCCGCTTAAGGAAGTCACTTCGGTGAAGTACTTGGGTGTGACAATCACTCATGATCTGTCATGGAACGCCCTCATTAACAACATCTGTTCATCTGCGTTCAGAAAACTATGTTTCCTGAGACATAAACTTCGGAATTCCCCTCCCAATGTAAAGCTTCTTAGTTATCTCTCTTTGATGAGGCCAAAACTCGAATACGCGTGTGTAGTCTGGGATCCGCATACGGCATCCAACATAAAGAAGATTGAAAAAATACAAAGGAAGGCAGTTAGGTTTGTGTTCTCTAAATTTTCCACATCTGATTCACCCTCCGAAATAATGCAATTTCATTGTAATCCCCGCCTTGAGTGTCGTCGACAAGGTACTCGTTTAGATTTTCTTTCCCTCTTGCTCAACCGTAAGTTGGGACTTGACCCGTCATTATATCTTTTCCTTCAGCCCGCAAGAAGCACACGCCACTATCACACCAGCATGTTAGCACCATATTTCGCACGCACAAATCTGTTCAAATTTTCTTTTTTTTCCGCGCACAATAGCGGACTGGAACTCTCTGCCCCACACGGACCAACACTGACATATTTGACATCAGCCATGCTTTGTAATTGTATGCATGTTTCTTTTTCTTTTTTTTTTCGCCATGCCACTTTTTTTGCCATGTGATTTTTCTGATTTACTCATTCTGTACAGTGCCCGTCCTGCTTGGACCTAACCATGGTCTGCAGTATGTACACAAATAAATAAATAAATAAATAAATAAATAGGTCTGATTCCGGGCTGTCGCGTTTAGTCGCCGGTAATCAATGCACGGTATGGGATCTTTTCCCGGTACTTGCACTAGTATCAAGGTCGATGTGTAATCGTTATCACCCGGTACTATGACTCCCAGGTCGCACATTCCCTTGATCTCACCTGCAATGATTTCTTGCTGTACGGGCGAACAGCGATACGGCTGACTACTTATCGGTTCTTCACACGTTTACTCGATATAGTGCTGAGTAAGCGTCGTCTTTCCGGGATGATCCGAATACACTTTTTCGAACTCAGAAACAATCGTTCTCAAGTCTTCCTTCTGTGCTTCGCTTAGACGTGGTTCTAGGTTGACCTGTTCTAGCAGTGCATCCGAACCGCATTCCTTCATGTCTGCAGAGGTCAGGATTTCTGCAATTTTCTCGTCCGAACCAATCAAAATCACAATTACGACAGCGTGACACTTGGTGTGCGGTTTCATCAGGTTACTATGATGGGTTTTGTTGGGCCTTCTGCCTAGTTTAACTCCGTAGTTGGTATCAGAAAGTTTCGATACCACGTTGGCTGGCTCCTCCCACTGGACCTCAAGCTTATTTTTCTGAGACGGTCGCAGTATCGTTACTTGGCTGCCCACTTCGAAAGTACTCTTCTTTGCTGACTTGTCGTAGTACTCTTTCACAATTCTTGCGCTGTCTTCATGTGTCTCTCGACAAGATATTTCGTTTTTCCGTTCTTTTCAAGTAGGTTAAGGACGCACGTGACCACGTTTCGGTCTTCTTCATCGCCTTCCCATGACTCTCGCACCATGCGCATCGGTGTTCTTAAGCTCCGGCCGTACACAAGCTCCGCAGCGCTGAAGCCTCCTCTCTAATGGGGAGCGGATCGTAAAGCGAACATAGCTGCAGGCACGCAGGCTTCCCAATGGCGTTCGCGCTCAAAGCAAAGAGCTCGCAATATTCTTTTGAGCACCGAGTTCATTCGCTCTACTGGGTTGGACTGTGGGTGATAGATCGAGCTGTGTATGACCTTTATACAGCACCTTTCGAAAAAAGTAGAGGTTCGGCAGCTCCTAAGGACACTGCCATTGCAACATTGAATTTCCGAAGGAAATCCCACACAAGCGAAAATTGAGAGAAGGGCGTCCACGACCTGAGGAAAATTGAGCTCCTTCAGAGGTATCGCTCCAGGAAATTTTGTCGCGAAACACAGAGCAGTCAGAGTGTACCGACAACCGTTCTTTGACTCAGGCACTGGCCCTAGAATGTCAATTACCAACCGGCGGAAGGGTTCAGTTAGGATTGGCACCAGTTTCATAGGCGCCTGCCACTTGTCGGTAGACTTGGCTACTGTCTGGCAAGTGTCTCAAGAGCGCACAAAGCCTTCAATGTCCTTCCAGCAAGAAGGCCAGCAGTACTCTTGGGCGAGCCTAGATTTGTCCTTTTTCAAGCCGAGGTGCCCTGCCCACGCATTTTCGTGCGCCATTTTCAATACCTGACGGCGATACTTTTGTGGGATCAAAAGCTGTTCGTACTTACGACCACGGGAGTGAGCGTAATTTCGGTACCACAAGCCGGCTTTCTTGTGAAATGAAATATTCTTTTTCTTTGTTCCTCCTTTAGCACTATCCAGCAAAGCTTTTTTCGAGCTATCTTCCTGCTGTTCCCGAAGTCGTTCTTTCAACCTGAGTTAGCTCGTGCCAACTGAAAGAAGCTGGGGTCAATGTGGAGTCCGCATGGCTCAGCGAGCCACTGTTACCTTCTCGTTGCAACTAGTTTTGAAACTGTTTTCAGTTTCGTTAACACCTAGTTCTCCGCTTCCCCGAGAGTGCTCGACTTGAGGTTCTACCGACACCGTATCTAGGCTACAATGCTCATCTGCTTCCCTAAGCGGTGTTTCACTCTCCGGTGCAAAATGAAGTTTCTGCGAAAGCTTCCGCGCTTGAGATCGCGTAAGGGCCATGCATGCCATAGCGGCAAAGAACGATTTGCCTTTGTCCCTCAGAAGCTGCTCTGAGCTGTTCGAAAAGAGGTAAGGGAAATGCTCACGGAGGGCGCCAGACACGGCCACCTCGGTGTTAAGCTGACCAAAGGGACCCTCAATGGTCACTTTAGCGATCGGTAAGCAAGCACATTGCTCCTCGGCAACTTTCTTTATTCACGCGCATTCTCCTGTAAAGTCATTCGAAGAAACTAAAGACGGGTGGACAACGTCCATAGTTGCCGCCGAGTCTCGAAGGGCTTTGCACCTCTTACCGTTCACACTAATCTCCTGCATATATGGCTCCAACAACCACATATTTTTGTCAGTCTCCCGAATCGTTGCAAAAACAGTCTTTTGTCTACAGTTTGCCGCGATATGCCCTCCCTTTTTACAGTGGTAGCATGTCAAAGGCCTCCGTGACACAAACGCACGTGCGGCATCAGCGCGCTGCCTAGGAGCATCGTCACATTTCCTTAACACCTTTTGTTCTTCGCCCTCAGCCTCCTTTAAAGCAGACGCATCTTTTCGAAAATCGCGACGCGCGAACGGTTTCCTTCGATCAGGCTTCCTTAGAGAAGCATCCTTTGTTTCCGCCTTTTTGATGCGTAATGCCATGCTGTGCTAGTTTCGGCGAGTGTAGTATTCCTCAGCCAGCTCCGCTGCCTAGTTGAGCTGAACCTCAGTAAGCCTATCCTGCAGCCAGAGCCTTACATTGTCCTGGATACAGCGGTAGAATTGCTCTAGCGCAATGCACTCTACCGCCTTATCACGATCGTCATAAACTTCCTCGCCCTTCAGGTCGGCTTTCAGCTTAAACGCAAAGTCAATGTGCGACTCACTGCCTTTTTTCGCGAACCGGAACATTTGCCGGAATGCGTCAGGTGACAGCTTATATTTCCTCAAAAGGGCCTCTTTGATCTCTTCTTAGACCTCGAAAGCCTCCTTCGACAAACGCATTATCACGTAAGATGCTTCCCCGGGAAGCAGAGCTAGTAAATTCTGTGCCCACAGTTCTCGCTTAATGACATTCCTCTCGCAGACATGCTCAAATTTTCCGAGATACTTTGCCATGTAATCGCCGATTACGAACGGCGGCAGTTGGTTTCGGATTCTTTTTCCGTTAGCCTGCACTGTCATTGATGCTACGCTTGGCGCCGGCGAGCTTTTCCGCAGCTCCAACTCTTTTATTTTTCTAATCTCTCAGAGTTCCTGTCGCTCTGCCTCTTCCCGCTGAAGGCGGTCTTGTCGCTCTCGCTCTGCGTCTTCGCTCTCACGGCGTTCATTGATCTCAGCCAAGGTCTCATTGGCTTCTTCAGCCGTTACGCCCTCCTTCCGTACGATCTCGAGAATCGCATGCTTTCGTTTCGCACGGCCTACGGTAAGGCCTAGCTCTTCCCAAATTTCGACGAGTTCCTTCACTTTAAGGTTCTCCATCGTGCACAATAGTCTCTTCCAGCTTGCCCTTTTTGAATTCCCTTGCGGTTCACTGCTATAGAGCTACTAGCATGACAAGCGCAAGTAATTCTTTCCAAAACCACCTTGTTTACTCCCTCTGCACCAGCTTTCGTTTCAAAGCACTCCGATTTGGCTCGAAACAGCAAAGCTCTCACCAGTGCAACACACAGCCCAAATACAATCACGTGTGCTAGAGCAGTCTGGCGAACTGAGGGGAAAACATCAGGCACTCACCGCGACGAGGTAATTGACGCCGGTCGATCCCACCGCTGCCACCACTGTTGGGATTTGGGCATCCCAGCGCTTCCTCCGCCATTGGTTGTGGGACTCCGAGCCAAGAAACGGTCGAGGCGACGGTGAGTCAAAGGACTCAGAAGTACTTGTATTTGGGCGTGTTGGTTCATAACTTTTGAGGAGGACACAGGGGCGCAACAAAAGACACGGACATGGAAGTAGACAGGGACGAGCGCTTTTTTTTATTATTCGACGTAGACCCTTAATATACCTTCGCTTTACCTAAGCGCCACTGTGCGAATCACAAGCACGTGAGTACCAGATAACACCAAATGAAACCTAAAAGCAGGCGAATACAGAAATCTAGTAAAACCATTTCAGGTCGCGAAGTATCACAGATGAATCTCTGATGTAGTTATATCCTTTTTTTCTAATGTAATAGGCTTACACCAGTTCCCGCTCAATCTGATCGTAGCTTCTCAACAATACTTTACAGTCCGATAACACGCGACCTTATTCTTCCTGGTCCATACTTGGCAATGGTACAGGAGATGGGTGCCTGTTTTCTTTAAAGAGTTCTTGTGCTCCAGAAGGCGCTGGCTGAGGCAACGTCCTGTTTGCCCAACGTAAACCTTCCCGCAAGTGAGCGGGAACTCATAAACAACTCCTTTTTTGAAGGTTACGTGGGGCTTACGGTGTTTTACGCCACACTCTTGCAGTTCTTCTTTTCTTCTTATGCGTGCACACAGGCCGGACAGCTTTCGCGGAGCAGAAAAAACTACTTCTATTCCTTACTTCTTGGCCACTTTCTTGATGTTGTGGGAAGTTCTGGGATCTTGTGGGAAGCGCTCGTCGCTGTCTACTTCCATGTCCGTGTCTTTAATTGCGCCCATGTGTCCTGCTGAAGTGTGAAATGAAGTTTATGTACAACATGTACAAGCGCTTTGGCATGGTAGATACAAGGGCCAAGAGCACCACGGGCTAGCACAAAGAAGGGCATCGTCCGGCGGCGAGCGTAGCACCGGCGTGATGGCTCTTCTGCTGACCGTCTGCTGCTCGGGCGCAGCGCGGCTCCGTCTCTATAGCCGCCGGTGTCCGTTGCGGCAGCCAGCCGTTCAAACCCTCCAATCAGGTCACAGCACAGGCCACCGTTGAAATTGGACGAATGGTCGAGTGGGGCCTGGCCATTAAAGGCTTGCAGAGTGGAAAGGGCGGCCGGAGAAGCGTCGTAGGAGTTGGAACCGACGGTGAGCAGGAGGAGGAGGAGCAGGAAGAGTCCGCGCCGGCGAGGTGGGATGATTCACGCTGCCAGCCGCGACATGTCCGATGAGAGTCTGGGCTTGCTTTGCGCGACGACGGGTGCATAGTCTGGTTTCCAGAGATGCCAGCGGAATATGGGCGCCAGCACAACAGCCCCCACGCTTGCTGCTAAGACGATGAGTGCCTCTTTAGCGTCAGCTAAGATGCCTAGACACCTTTTTGAACAGTGTCCGTAGGCGTGCGTAGGGTTCTCCGTGAGAATGAGCCAAGTTTCAGCGCACAGCCGCCCCCCCCCCAACCTCCTTGCACCTATGCCCCTAGGGCATAAACAGAGTGCAAAGATGAGGAATGATTATAAAACATTTATTTCCATGTGATGGAACTGAAAAATATAGAATATGCTATTAGGCGGTAGGTTTTATTTTTTTTCTGCAACATCGGCACAGGAATGTATGGTATAGAGAGGATAAGCGCCTTGTTTTTTTATAATCAAAATGTGAACAAGGGAGGGGAAAATTCAGGGTGGTTGCCAGCGTTTACCCAAGAGGTCTTGTTTTCACCCAGACGAAATAAGTCCTCTTGCTGAAACGTTCGCAAGCACCCTGAGGCTTTCATCTCCTTTGATAACCACGTGAGTGCCTGCAGAGGAAGGCAAAGGCAGTCACTGCGTCACTGAGGCATTCATGTAGCATCGCACTTGCAGTGTGATTTGCTTTCTCTCTAGACCCCAGAAAATGCGAAAAATTTGTTTTTGGTTCCTGTCACCGCAAAAAAAAAAACCGCAAGGATTGCCTCAAAACGACCCGGCAAGTAAACAGTTCTTGGAACGCGACATTATTGGTCTTCGGCCGTTAAAAACGTGCTTGGCCACAGCACTGCACTGAAACAATGACGGAACAGGCCCGACAGAGTAAATTTATGGGGCAGATTTACTTGACGATTGGGGGCTAAGACAATTACGGACGGCTCGCAGCCCACAACCTTGTGCGCACGCCTATCACGGTGGCTGAGTAAGAATAATGAGTTTGCCTTGACAATAGTCTCGTATGAGGTCTAAAGTACCAATATTTGGTCTTCTTTGACCGTGACGTTCGATGACTGAACACATTGGAGTTAAGTGGCGGCTGTGAAAAATTTTCGCGGAATGCAAAATGGGGCATGTTTTTCAAACGACCCAGTGATTTCTTCAATCATGAGCCACAAGTAGAGGATATCCCCGCGTAATAACGATGCTTGGGGTAGCTGCCATTATCAGTCCATTTGCAAAACCTCCTAAGCTTACTATGTGTGACCAATCTGGTGGACGCAAGCTGGTGGAACGTGCGTCAACGTTCGGCCTTACTCTTCCCACGGACCCCGCACAACACACTCTCATTGGAAACTCCGTGGCACGCGACACGTCGCCAGATATCGCCTTTACCAAATTCGATATGCGTAACGTAACAACACTGAGGAAATCGTGATTAGCGACCACAGCATTCTTGCGACCACAATACGCACCAAACCTTTTACAAGACCCCACCCTAATGAAACCCTTCCTGACTGCACCAAATTCAGATCCAACTACACTAAGGCTACCCCGATAACAGATCAAGGTTACACTACCTGGTCACAGCACCTCATCTGCCAACTCGAAAATACCGAACAGCACGTAAAGCTCTCAGAGGAGAACCCGCCGATGGAGAACCACCTCCTTCACCTATGGGAGGCCCGGCACAGCCTCGTCCGCCGATGGCGCCGGCGGCAGCTTAATCGTAAACTGAAAATCAGCATCGCGGAACTCACCCAACAAGCGGCAGAGTATACTTTCCGATTCGAACTGGGTAGACCGGTGCAACACCGCTGCTCTACAAATCTCCAATCGGAGCACGTGGCACCCTTTCATCCCCCAGATTGATCCGCCCCAGACCCACACCGAAACCCAAAAATATCTTCAACCAGCAAATCACACCTTCAGCGGAGGCAGAGCCACTCGTATGCAGGTTCTGAAAATGCAGAGCTGGATTGAACGTTCCAGCTTCACGACCTTAAAGCGGCCCTGGCCAAATTCCACCGAGCGAAAGCCCCGGGCAGGGACAAGGTGACGCTGAAACCTCTCGCTAATCTCCCCGAACCAGCCTTTGAGGGCCAGCTCGAAAATTCAATACCAACTAGACGGGAAATATGCAGATCCGGGTGGACTGGAAGATGTCTCTAGGCACAGTCCTACCCAAACCAGGCAAAGCTCTCAGCCCCGAGAACCTCTGGCCCATATCTCTCACTTCTTGTGTGAGGAAGTTGATGGAGACCATGGCCCGGGAAAGACTCAACCTACCAGAAACGCGCAACGACTTTGCAGACACCATTTACGGGTTCCGTCCACACCGGTCCGCACAATCAATCAATCAATCAATCAATCAATCAATCAATCAATCAATCAATCAATCAATCAGACTGTTTATTTGCTCATTCAAGGAAACTTTGTACAAACTATGTGGAACGATAGCTTACATGGCTTGTATCCGGTCCAATACAAAACAGCATGTTTTGGGCAACCTCATAGGAAATGTGCGAATAATTTTTTCGACGCAAAACAGTTAACAAAAATAAGGCAGTTGTCCAGTCTTATATCAAAAAATAGAAAACAAAGCATTTGTACAAATGCATGAGGAAAATGCAAACTGATATTTCAACAAAACACATACAAAGCATAAACAAAATACAAGCATTAAATGGAAGTAGCGAAATCGCATTATTACTTGATTGCGCAAATAAAAAGCAACTTCGAGAAAGTTTAAAATTTCTGGCAAGCTTTACTTCTATTGGCAATGTATTCCAGACCTTCGTCCCAACCGATTCGAATAATCTCTGACTGTGTATTCTTACGGAGTGGTAGGAGTGGAGTGGAGGGAAGAAAATTACGCAGTAAATGTCTCCCATATTTCATTGGCCACCCGTCAGCCGTTTGTAGAGGAAGGGAGGAAGTGGGAGTGAAAGAAGTTACACAAAGAGGAGCCGTTATGCATAAAATAATTTGAGGACAAGAAATTACGCCCTAACTGTGAATCCATGTCCGGGGATGAAGATGAAGAAGGAATGCCCAGCGAAACGCAGTGGCGAAAGACTGAGTTCGCAATTCGACTCAGCGAGTTCCACTCGGCCAGCCGTAGCTATCGTGTCTCTCCAGGCTTGAAGAGAGGTAAGCCACACCGAATTTTTTTATTTTATAGGCCGAAATAATACCAAAAGAGACGTCAATGTAGTCCTCGAGAGAAAAATATCATAAAAAATTGTGTTTTCGTTCAGTTAAGGTGCGTAAAGCAGCGATAAAAAATTCAGGGGCACTTTGGCTCTCTAAAGTGCTGCAAGGCGAAAGCGTTACTGGCCACTGTTTGTTATTATTTTCTTTTTATTTTTCGTATTTTTTTATTTTTTTTGCTCCCCGTGTTGAAAATTCCAGCAAAAGTCATGTTGGAGAAAACGGTGGGCCGAATGGAAGTGTTGGTTTCCATGTTGGAGAAAACGGTGGGCTGATTGGAAGTGTTGGTTTCCAAGCTGGGTGCTGGTGGAGCGAATGGGAGAGATGCTGGATGCACTAATGGCGACTTTGGGTCACCCTGGATTGAGTGGAAATTGTGGTGGCTGCACTGGCACTTTCAGTAAACAATATTGGGCTGAATGGAAACCACGGTGGACACTTCAGTGAGCACGATGGGACGGGATGGGCTTGGTGGTATCCATCGTGATTATCTCGGTGGGCCTGGCAGGCAACACTGGACTATGTGGAAACCACGGTGGGAGCCTATGGATGTGTACAGTCGCGAGCAAAAAATATTAGCACAGATCACTGGCGATCAGAATTCGTATATCTCACCACGCGGCGCTGCGGTAGGCAGAACTGCCTAACGGGCCGTTTCCATGTTTGCAGCCTAGGGGGGGGGGGGGGGACGGCAGGAAGTAAGCTTTATCAAGCGTGCACCGCCCGAGCGTTGAAGTGCCGACCCTACGTGACTGTGCTTGCGGAATTTATTTTGGCTCGGTTATCATGAGCACAGATGGCTTCTTTTTATTACTGTTTTTTTATGTCCGCGATGGTTTGTCAAAAGGAACTCGCGGGAACAATATATGATAGCGCTGCTTTTAGTCAGCAGTTTTGCTGTCCGTGGCAGTCCGCAGTAATTTTACTGTCCGTGGCAGACCCCCTTAATACTGTAGAATGGGAACGGCCCGGCACTCCCGTTATCAGCCTCTCCGCCACCCGCAGTGCCAGGCGTTGTCATTCCGGCGCTCTGCATGGTGTTCCGTCATGTGCGCTAATCTTTTTTACCCACGACTGTACCTACTTGTTTGGCATGGCACAAACCATGGCTGTATTTGAATGGCCGATGCTGGGCAGCGGATACTGCATGCATGTGCCTATATGGTTGACAAAATGAAACTCATCAATGCACTAACAATCTCAGTGGGTCAAATCCATCAAACGTACAGTCTTTGTCAAAAGTAACCAGGCTGCATGGTTTGCTTCTAGCTCGTACAGTGGATCCCTCACAGCTTCCCTAAAGCTGGAATGGTAGCTAAAGGTAAGGACTGAGGGTCTTATTACCTTCCAACACGTTTTGATCCTTAGGAATAACACAAGGGCTCCACTATACAAGCTAGAAGCAAACCATGCAGCCTGGTTACTTTTGACAAAGACTGTACACTTGGCACTTTATGCTGTTAGAATAAAAACTGCAAGACAAATTTCTCTTTTTTACACGTGCATTTGTTGACTTGACAGTTTCAGAAAATTTTTTTAAAAAGTAACGACTTATATACTTGGGCTTAGATTATCATTAGCAAAATATTTGAGAAAAAGTTTAACTTCATTGTTCACAAAATAATAAATTGCAGGTTTGCAGAGCCCTGCATGCCTGAATCCGAACACTCAATTTCATTCAGAAAATTTTATTGAGCGTGCATTTCAAGACATACTAATTCAATTAACGCCGCCGCGGTGGCTCAGTGGCTATGGTGCTCGGCTGCTGACCCGAAAGACGCGGGTTCGATCCCGGCCGCGGCGGCTAGAATTTCTTTGGAGGAGAAATTCTAGAGGTCCGTGTACTGTGCGATGTCAGTGCACGTTAAAGAACCCCAGGTGGTCGAAATTTCCGGAGCCCTTCACTACGGCGTCTCTCATAGCCTTAGTCGCTTTGGGACGTTAAACCCCATAAACCAAACCATACCAATTCAATTAACAAATTGTTAGCCACATAGCTGGCCACACAGCTTCTTTGTAGAAGGGTTACGAATACAAATATATACACAGAATATTTTGACAAGGCTGCACTCTTATACATGCACCTTGGTACACAATTACCAGTACAACACTGTTTTTCAAAATAGAAATGCAGATATATATATAAACACAATATGAGGATATAAATTACACAGCATATTGCATACTAAGAATTGATTTGGTTTTCACGTTGGATGAGAGAACTCCACTATAAAAAATGCACACCTTCACTGTAGTCTCAAAAAAGCATATACCATGGAGGTTGTTCTCTCGACGCGCGTTTCAACGCTGCCGCCTCTCACGTCGTGCTGCCGATCAAACAGCGTCACCATGTTTTTACGACAACCTACTCTCTACGACTGCTACGTTGGGTATTTTGTTAGCTTTGCTGATCTCCCATCAATATAAAAAAAAACTTCCCCATACAAACAGAAATCGGCATGTAATTTCCTGAATGAGCAAAGCAGCAAGCCATACTGCCGTGAGAACTCAGGCATTTCTCAACCGCAGCGCAAGCAACAGGTCGTTAATTCGCGCGTTTCTACCAGTGGTAATTGCTCGCAATCGCTGCAATTTCTGTGAATGCCGATACGGCTGAATACCCAATAAAAATACCAAAAATAAAACAAAAAGTAGGATACAAGCTTTTCAAACCGAAACCGAAACGAAACCGAAACAGAAACTGGTTGTCACCGCCAGGTGGCTGCCGGTAGCTGTTTTTCTGTATAACCCTCATGGCTGTTCGGGTGCTGCGTCGCGTGCATCGCGCTTCGGCGCTTGCTACAATTCGCTACTTGGATTGTGAGCCGTCGTGAACTGTGTTGTGGTTTGCGTGTGTTTCTTCTTGCTCAAGGGTGCACAATCGCGCAGTGCTGTCGACGTAGCCTATTCGAGGCAAAGTGTCATTTTTCTGGTCTCTCTAACTTTTCAGTCTGTGCGCTTCTTTGTGTAGTCCGGGATGGGTGTCCAGGCACAAAGACCCGCGGGCAGTGTCGCGGTGGAAATGTTCCAAATAAGGCCCGGAATATTTTCTTCTGTGTGACTACGTGGTAGAGAGTGCCGGCTACGTAGCACTCGTGCTGAACTCTCACTGGTTGGTGTAGTGCCCGTGACACGAAGGCAAACAGCGTTCTGCACGACTACGCAATCATCTGAAAAGGTAAGCAGTACTCGTGCATTATCCGAAGCATGTAATGCTGGAACGGTGACCTGTCGTACTGCTGCAGTATTCGTGTTCAATGCTATAAAAAGCGTTTAAGGCGCTTTTGTTGTCGCCGCGGTGAGTTGCTCTGCCAAGAATTGTCGCTGTCGGTACTTGTTTTGGCAAAGGGGATGCGACCGTGCGTGCGCTAGCTTTGCATGATTTTGGTATGCGCATGTTTGCGCGTTTTGTTTCTTGTTGAGCACAGATTTGTCCTCGTATATGCCTCGTTCTACGCGTTTCTGCCCATGCTTGCTCACACCACCGCGCACGTTTCAAGGACCGGCACTTTGGCTGTGCGTAAAATGTATGATTGTCTTTCAAGATAGCGTTAGCACTTTGAGGGGGATTGAAACACTTTTTATTCGCCGCGGTTTTTGCTTGGCCCTAGACTGTTGAACCTTACGTCGTGGGGTCGATCCTGATGGCAGTAGCCGCATTTCGATTTAGGTGAAATGAAAAAAAGAATGCCCCTGTGCTGTGCGATGTCAGCTCACGTTAAGAAATTCTAGGTGGTCTAAATTAATCCGGAACCCTCCAATACGATCAGTGCCCATTTTCCGCATCTGAATTCAAACCCCACTATAAAGAAAGCACTGTCTCAGGTTGCAGTTACCAACGAAAGTTAATTTCCGGCCGTCAGGATCTAATTTTTAAATGAGTATGTGAAGATTTTTTTTTATGATACCGACAGCGTTTCTGGCTACCCAGAGTATAGGATCTTGCATTTCGATCACTCTGCTGTTTGAAAATTGGTTTCTGAGGAAAACAAGTGACGCAATAATTGTCTCAGTTATTACGATGTTTATCTACGCTTTCGAACGCAGATTTGTTTTGCTCATAGCAAGATTCCTTTACTAGTGCTAGGGGAGCTGATGCATTTTAAACAGGGTAGTTTTCCTTTGTATTGAGGCGTATACTTGGGCAAGTATATTTTTCCTGATCTTTTTACATTCATGTGATATTCACTGTTGGACCGAGTTCGCATGCTTGTTTTTGTACTCCTGTCATAGTGATAATGGGAAATTGGTATCCGCAGGTGGCACATCTGTCTTCCAGTCCGAGTCAATGGCATGGATTTTGTGGCCACCAGATGAAGTCAAAAGCTGTGTTCTAAGTTGTTACTGCATTGTGCTTTGTTCTTGTGGTTGCCATGAAATGTTCTCTTACTTTCATTGCTCTTTTCCTTAATGCTACTGCTTGGAGCAGTTTGGATAGCTCTGGCCTGATATGTTTACATGTTTATATGAGTAATATTAGTTGGCTGTCAGAATGGGCCGGTTGCAGGCCATTTGAAGTTTTACATTCAATATTGCTCGTCTTTTAACCGTTGCATTCTATGCATGAAGTGCGAAATGTCTGCATGTTTTTGGCTGCATTATGTGATACTATTTGACTACGAATATTAACATTATGATGCATGTGTGTTAACTTAAATATGTGTTTTTATGCCACTCATCGCAGGTCACAGATGTAAAAGAAAAAGTGCACACATGAGAACTGGTTTCATTACTGCTGCCTTGTTTTTGCTAAGCATGGAGAGCTGAGCTAATTGGTTCTGGGTAGAATTATGACACATCATTCCAGTGTACAAAAACACATGAACGAAGAGTGTAGAGTCCATAGACCCCATACTTCAACTGAGGTTGATTCCACAACATGAGCTTTTTACATGCAAAGTGGTACTAGTGACCCCTGTGGCTGAAAAGTGTTTCCTCGACCAGGTAACAATTATTCAAGGTTGCAAAAACAAAAACATAGGCGTAAGGTTAGCTTGTCACTCAAGTTGAATGCACTGGCGTGACTAAACATTGCCTACCTGGCTGACCCAGCACACATTTGCGTTGAGATAATCTATTTCTTTTTCTGCCTGCCTGCTCCAGTCGCCTTACTTCGGCATTGACGCTGTCACGACTCTGTGACAGCATCAATGCGCAAGTAAGGAGACTGGAGCAGGCAGTTTTCACAGGAGAAATTGTAGCCTTAGTGGTAGAAAGCCAGGTTCGAGAGATGAAGTGTGCTGGGCAGTGCAAGCCGGAAGACAACGCACATTCGCAACAGTGACCTGTCATTGTGCCCTATTGCCATCAGGTGTCACACCGCCTCAAGAAGGCCAGTGAAAAACACGATGTACATGTCGTATTTTCAGCATGGGAAAGCTGGGATGCATGTGCCACCTGATAAATGACGTTATGAAAAAGCCTGCCTACAAAACTAAGCACACCAAACCCCTCGTTAAACATGAGGTTGACATGGTGTACAGCATCCTCCTTGCCTGTGGCAAACATTACATTAGACAGACGAGGCTTGCATCAATGAACGCTTGCTTGAACATTGCAGGACAGCTGATTCATTAAGTGGCAGAGGTCATTTAGCTGAGCACATTCGCCTTTGCTCGCACAAGCGAGCATGCAAGGCGTTTTTGAAAGAAACACATGCCTTGTGCAAGTTTAGCACTTGAAAGGGCTGGGAAATTTTTTAAGCCTTTTGTATCTCTGCTGAAAAGAGAATTACGTCAGCAGCCCTTCTGCAGCGCTCCAGAAAAAGAAATAGATTATCTGGAGGCAAATATGTTTGTTGGGTCAGCCAGGTAGGTGATGCATAGGCGTGCCGATGTGTTGAATGTGAGTGGCAAGATACCTTTACCCCTATGTTTTTTTGTGTTTTGGTTTTTGCCGTCCTGAATAATTGTTATCTGGTGGCGGAAATACTTTTCAGCCCCAGGGATCACTAGTACCCCTTTGCACATAAAAAGCCTGTGTTGTGGAATAAACCTCAGTTGAAATATGGTGTCCATGGAGTCTACTCTCTTCATCCGTGTGATTTTGTGTGCCGGAATGATGTCTCATAATTCTCTCTTGTTTTCAGTGAATAAGGAGGGCTTCTGGTGTCTCTTTTTTGTGTGATGGTTATAACAAAGTGGCTACCCATAAACTGTCATTTTGGGCTTAATTGAAGGATCCTTGAGAATTTGTTTGACAGCATATTCCATGGGCACTTTCTTGAGAAAAATCAGTTATTTGTTACCCATTTCACTGCATTAACCATTGCTTCTCATCATGTCTCGAAAGTCATTGATAAGCACAAGCTTTCGAGTACCTGAGGGCTGTGTGAGAAGCCTTCTGACATACTTTAAACTACTGAGGATATCTGAAGACAGATTTTACCAATAATTGTTAGCCAATCCAAACCTCTTGGTTCTATCCCTGACAACCTCAAGCTGACCTGTCAATAATTAAGGCTGGAAACCGTTCTGATCCCCAAACTGTTCTCCTATTTTATTGATGTGCATTTTGCATGAACTGTTAGAGCACGAAATGAGTCCGCATATTACTTGCCACCATAATTCAAACTAATATTTCTATACCAGTCATCACGGCTCCCATTCTCTTTACTAATGTGCAATCCAACTTTTTGAATTCACAACAGATTTTCACCCAAATTTAGATTCTTTATTTTAGGCAAGTGTCATCGACTTGAATTTCTCCAAAGCTTTTCATGTTTGTCATTATAACCTTTTAGCACACTCTCATGCTTGAGCCTTCATTCTTTGATATTAGTGTAGATTCATTGCTTCCTGTTCTACGGCTGGCCTTAAAAAACTATTGTACTTCTTCTCTTATGAAGCCCAGCATATCAATATGCAAAATCATAAGGCGTCCCTCATCCTGAGTCACTTTGGGATGTTAAACCCCCATAAACCAAACCAAGCACATTACTAAAGTACATTAATATTAGCCATTCAATAACAGTCTTTGTCTTTATGTCCCAACCTTGTCTTTATGACTGCATTATTGAGAAGGATGCCCCAACTATCTCAGCTGCTCTGACTGTATTGACTTTTGCAAGACGGATGAATGGTCTTGTTTGTAATTCATCGTGTCAAAACAGCGCAAAGAAGAGAAAGATGAGGAAGGAATGCGACGGTGCGAGTGCTGACTTTCAAGAAGGTTTATTGGAAAGCACATCAAAATATATACACTGTGGCCTAAAAAAAGAATGAAGAAAGGGCGCCTTGTAACATTCACTTTGGATCTGTCAAAAACAAAACGAAAGTTGAATATGAAGCATTTAAGAGCATGAACTCTTTCTTAGGGAGCGATAAAGAAGGTGTGTTAACACATTGATTGCGTTTTTTCTACAATTTCAGTGGCCTCGATCATCTCATGCACAAACTTTTCTGTGTCTGTCTAGCACAATGCAGCACAAGAAATTACGCCTCACAGCATAAAGGATGTGGCAAACGATCGCAGTCGCGACAATGAAACATAAGATTCCCCCTGCTAGCTTTGTTCACATCGTAACGGTGGTCTTTTGACCTCTCATTGGCACCTCTGCTAGTTTCTTGCTGAAGTTGATACATTAGCCAGATGGTTCAACTTTAGATTATTACATAGTTTCTTGGCTCTGGACATTGCTATTAACAAGTCAGCTGTTGTGTGACACTTGAACTCAGAATTAACTGCCTCCGTTGCCTTGGACAGAAAGACGCCTTTAGACATGACCACAAAACCACCTTCTTTATCAGCAGTTGAATGCGATAGGGCCCACCGTCTTAAACCCGTTACAGTTCAGCCTGCGGGCAAATTCCTGGCATGGTTCAAACCACGACACCCCATCAACCAACGCCCCCTGAAACACACCTGTCACGCTCAGGTCCAGGCACAGGAAGGCAAGACGTCAAAGTATGGCAAACAGCTCCAGAATAGTCCTCTTCGAAGGAACAATGGCAAATTTTGGCCCGTATATGCTTCAAGCAGCAGACGAGGCAGCAACTCAGTGTCGACATTGTGCACCTTGTTTTCAGACACTCGTGCCTTGGCTTCTCTGCTCCGGGCTAGTGAGCGCAAAGTGGCTGCAAAGTGGCATTCCAGATGGCTTTCACCTGGTCAACGGTGCGTGACACCGTCAACCAGCCACTCCCTGGCTTGTTTTCAGGCACAAGAGTTTGACAACAAGGTGCACACCTTCAGCTTGGAGTCGCTGCCTCGTCTGGTCCTTGAAGTGCTTATGGACCAAAATTTTCCGTTCCTCCGGAGAGAACTATTGTGGAGATGCTTGCCATGGTTTGACGAGTTGCCTTTTCCACGCACAGACCTGAGTGTGACAGGTGTGTTTCGGGATGTTTTGATGCAGTGTCACGGTTTGAACCCTCTTTAGGAACTTGCCCACAGGCCGAACTGTGTCGTATTTAAGAGGGTGGGCCCTCTTGCTTTCAACTGCTGATAAACGGTGGTTTTGTGGTCGTATCGAAAGGCGCCTTTCAGTCCAAGGCCACAGATGCAGTGTATTCTGAATTTGAGTGCCACTTACTATCTGATTTGTTAAAAGCAAAGTCCAGTGCCAAGAAACATTAACAATCTAGAGTTTAACCATCAGGCTAATGCCATCAACTTCAGTAAGAAAAATTGTCCAGCTATCTTCTTTACCGCAAAGACCCATAAAGGTGACTGCTCCTTGAGGGTTGTAGTTTAAGAGAATGGAACCTGTCAGAAACAAATCGCCTTCTCTTTGCGACATAAAATTAAGTTGCTGAGCATTGATGACTCCTCTCGTGTAAGATCTGCAGAGAAAGTAACGCAGTTTCTACACAATAACTCTCGCACCAGTTTCATGGGGTGCTATGTTGACATCAAGGATTTATATTATGCCATCCCTCAATCAGGATCAATAATGTGTTGAAGAATTCATTAACCTAAATGGAGCAGTGGCATTCCAAACGTCTCAGGCGTTTTGGTGAATAATTTTGTCGCACTTTTAAGCTCATACCTTCAGTCCACCTTTATTACATTTCAGAATAGCTTGTTTTTGCAAAAAAAAAACTATTAGCGCCGCTGTTACGTGGCTTATTGCAGGATCTCCAATCCTGACGAAGCATTGTCTAAGGTGAGAGAGGAGTTCAGTCAAAGCCTCAGTCCACTTTGAATCACCACTGAAAGTATAGAGGATAATATGTCATCACATTTATTGGATCTCAATCTTGGGTGGTTACACTTGTTGGGCTTACGAGCCAAGGGAAAACAAGCTACTTTTACTATTTTCTTCGGTTCAGTCTAAGCTGGTCAAGAGGTGTCACTAACCTTTGCTTCAAAAATTCCTTAATGAAATCCTGTTTGATTGCCATGACATCCAGTTTTGCCCAGCTCATATGCCGTTTGTCCTTTACTGGATATTCAGAACCTTTGTCAGTGTCTTTAGCCGATTGCTTTAAGCAGAAGTTGAAACATTCCTTTTGTGCCCCCGTCGAGACTGTAACTCCCAAAAGGAAGTTTGTACGTACCTTTCCCTACATCCACAATTGGTCGCACCGGTTAAATAGGCAGTCGAGTTGGCGTCGATATTGTTTTTCTAACCCTATGAAGTTTCAGTACCTGTAGTCAACCGAGATTATCCATCAGAGTCTCTTCGTGCACTGCACAGAAGACATAATGTGTTCGAACGCCTTGAAATGCGGCTATGTTTACATTGGGAAAACAGGCAAGTGTGTCACTGAGAGGTTTAAAAGACCACCACGAAGATGTGAACAAAGCTTGCGGGAGAACTTTGATGATTCACTGTCGCAATTGCAATTGTTTGCCAGATCCTAAACGCTGTGAACCGGAATTCATGTTCTGCATTTTGCCTGACAGACACAGAAAAGTTTGTGCGTGAGATAATCGAGGCCACTGAAATTTAAAAAAAACCGCAATTACTGTGTTAGCACACCTTCTTTATCGCTTCCTAAGGAAGAGTTCATGCTCTTAAATGCTTCTTTGTCAGTTTTTGTTTTGTTTTACACTCATGCAATGTGGTTGACACAAGGTACCCTTTGTTCGTTGTTTTTTTAGGCCACAGTGTATATATTTTGACGTGGTTTCCAATACACATTGGCGATAGTCAGCACTCATGCCATCATATTTATTCCTTCGTTGTCCTTGTCTTGTCTGCATTGTTTTGTCACAACGTATTGACCTCCTTTCCCACCTCTAGGGTTAATGGTATGGAGAAACCTTAACCAGATGCAGCCCCACATACTTGGAGCATGTCACGATACATGCTGCTGGCACCACAAGGGCACCCGGGTTTATCAGATGTCATGATCTGTGTGCTCTTGCCATGCTGCGCAGTTTATGCATAAAAATTTTATTGATTCCAAACTGAAGTATGCCCTAGCTCTTTCAATTTTGCACCACACTGTGTGATGCTACGCCACCAACTCCCTTTAATCCAACAGCGACACTTGGTACAGCATATGTGTAATCAGTCATCTCATTTGACCACCAGACATCACTGCATAAAAGGGGAAATCGCTCGTTTAGGTGTGTTCCATATACTCTACAATACTTTTCCACAACTTAATGTTAAATGTTGCTGCCCCGCTTCAGACCAGGATGCCATCACAACTAAATCAAGAAATTTTTCCTGTTCCCATTGAAGAATAAATCAAATCAAAGTTTATTTCCCATCTAGCACTGCAGATGGAGGAATCGTAGAAAAAAGCTGCCCTTGGGCAGCTTGACGAGTCTACAATCCTAATTATTGACAGGGAGGCAACACAAGAGTTTATACAATTTTAAAAAACAAGCACATCAAGGAAGCACCGGAGAATACACGAAACAGCAATATGTATACATAATGAAACTTAGACAATGTTATGCAAAAAAAATTATCTAGTTCATGACGTGAAAAAGGAAACAAATCGAGGTTAATGTAGATATACCTATTTAGAAGAGATGGAAGTGTGTACTGAAGGCATTCCCTTCCAAGATTTAGTCGAGGTGTTGGCACTGTCCATTCTTCGCCACGTCTTGTTGGATAGACTGATTCTTTTTTCCTTAGTTCTGCAAAATTTTTAAGATTTGTTACATTCTTCTTGATTTCTGTTTTAAAAGTAACACTGAGGCGATATTTATAAAGATTATGTGCTTTAATAACTCTGGAATGACAAAAGAAAGCTGCACTGGGATGTCGGAACGGTAAATTATATGCATTTCGGAGATATCTTTTTTGCATTAAATGAATACGTTCAAGGTTAGTGAATGTTGTAGTGCCCCACACCAACTGGCAATAGTTTAAATGCGAGTTGAATATTGAATTGTATACCAGCATCTTAGTTTTTGTAGGAAGTATGTATTTTAGACGGCCTATAACACCAGTGATTTGAGCTATTTTTTTCAAGATATAATTGACATGATAATCCCATGACATACTGGCAGAAAATATGACCCCAAGGCATTTAAACTGCTCAACAATTTCTACAGCCCGCGAGTTTAATATAATATTATCGTGCAGTGGGATAACTTTATTTTTCGGCCTAAATATGACAGCTTTGGTCTTACTCTCATTTATTTGCATCAGGTTAACTGCAGACCAGACCTCAAGAGCTTTCATTGTGGCATTACATTGTTTGATAAGTTCATGAACATTTTCACCCGAAAAAAATACGCTCGTATCGTCTGCATAGATGAAAAACTTTGTATTATCGCTAATGTTGACAATATCGTTTAGGTAAATATTGAAGAGTAGAGGCCCTAGCGTACTGCCTTGGGGGACACCGTAGAAGAGCGGCTTCGGTTCAGAATGTATACCATTTATGTACACCACTTGCTGTCTAAACGACAAATAAGAACTTAACAATGAGAGCGCTTTTCCTCGGATACCACAGTAATGTAATTTATTTACTAAGATTTTATGATTTACCAGGTCAAAAGCCTTTGAGAAGTCCACAAATACACCAATGACAATAGATTTGTTTTCAAGTTGCTTTATTATATATTCCTTTTGTTGGAGTAATGCAAGTTCAGTGAATTTGCTTTTGCAGAAGCCAAACTGAAATGGTGTTAGCAAGTTAAATTTATGGAAGAAATTTGACATTCTTAGCTGCAGCATTTTCTCAAATGCTTTCGAAAACACTGGCAAAATAGAGATTGGTCTGTAGTTGGCGAGGGCGTTGCGATCTCCTTTTTTGTAAAGAACAACAACTTTTGCTAATTGCATTTTTTCCGTAAAAACTGCAGTTTCTAAACAGATGTTAAAGATGTGAGCAAGTATGGGAGCAATTATGTCAACTACATGCTTGACTGGCCGTATTTGGATATCATCAATGTCACAGCTACTGCTATTGTTAAGATTTGTTATCACCGACACTACTTCGTCTACCGTGACTGGGTGCAGAAAAATTGTTTCATCATTCTGAATTCGAACATATTTGCAAGCGGCAGATCCGGCAGCACGTGTTATAGCACGGGTAGCCAAGCTCCTTAAAAAAGTATTGAATACATTAGCCAGTTCGACGCCAGAAACTTCCTTTCCATCAATATTTAATTGTGTTAATGCAGTGCGTGAACTGTCCCGCAGCAGAAGTGTATTTAATCTCGACCATAGTACACCATTTCGAGCATTCTTAACATCTAGAAGTGACACGTGATAGGCTGTTCGTGCAGACCGCAGTTTTTTAGTCAATTTGTTCCTATATTTCTTAAATACCGCAAGGTCCTCAACCTTCCGGCTGCTCAAAAATTTTCTGTACAGCTTGTCTTTCATTTGTATTTCTCCGCGAAGCTCTGGCGTTACCCATGGCTTGCGGATTCTGCGACTTTTCACACGTGTTACAAGAGGAAAGCAGTCGTGATATATCTGTTTAAAGCAATCAACAAACGTATTATAGGCAACATTTGCATCATGAAGTTCAGCTATCTTACTCCAATATACTTTCATGAGCGCATCCCTAAAGGATTTCAATGATGATTCTGTAATAGCTTGGTATGTGATTGATGTGGACTTACTTCCTATTGTACTAGCGTTCTCAATGCAAGCAAACACAGGAAGATGGTCACTAACACAACAAGATAAAACACCAGAAAAAGCATTCAGCTGCATAGAGTTAGTAATAATTAAATCGAGAACAGAATGGCCTTCGCTTGTGACTCTACCTCACCACATTTTCATTGCATGTGGTCCCTCAAAATTATGGAAATAAGTGATATCGCTTGGAGCATTGACACTGGTTTGTTTTACCTTTTCTTTGCTGCTGTTTTTATTTTTTGCAACTGATGTATCAATGGATTGTATGCCTCTTTTCGTAGTGTATCGTCTGCGACATCTCAGCTGTGCTACTGCAGTCACCCTTCTGATGTTACCTTTATATTGTCCCTCTTATTAATACCCCACTAAAAGCCTTATCAGAGGACAAAAAACGGTGGCTTTTTTATTTTGCTCATTATGGCACACGTCAGGCTTATGTTTAGGGATATAGGAGAGGCCTTTGTCTTGCAGTGGTGCTAGTTATGCTGCTGATGATGGTACTTAATGACGAGCATATGATATATTGATTTAGGCTCACTTTATTCCTGTGGCCACAATACAGAGTTTACTTTTTTAGCACTCTAATACTGGCAACAATAAAAACTTGTCGATCCTAATTCTTTCATTTCAATCTTTTCTGCAGAGTGCATCGCCCAGTTTTCCCAAGCCCTCATGCACTGGTGGTACATCAACAAGGCTGTTTCTTGGGGCCCAGCTGCATTGACAAGTGGCTAAATAAGAGCAAGAGGAGCATGAACACAAAATAAAACTGGCTGTAGGAGCTTCATCTATTTTGAAATTTGCTGTCTTATTGCGACAGTCATAACGTTGCCCCATGGCCCCTGCCCCAACATCTCCCAGTCATTCCAACATGCCCAGTCATTCCAACCTGCCCAGTCATTCCAACCTGCCCAGTCATTCCAACATGCCCAGTCATTCCAACATGCCCAGTTATTCCAACGTGCCCAGGCATTCCAACACGCCCAGTCATTCCAACATGCCCAGTCATTCCAACATATTTTCCATTACCATAATCCACCAAGGTCTCCAGTGTTGGTTTCCAATATTTACATCATTGCCTTTTTTTCCTCTTAATTTTATTGTTTCTTACATTTATTTTCACATCTTACTTATATTTTGTTTTTATTTTTATTTATTGTCTTATTAGAAGTGAGCTGCTGCAAATAGACTGGCGCGAAGTTCTGAATATACATGATGCTAACAACGCCTACAATGTTTTTTTAGATACCTTCAAAAGATTGTACAATGCTCATTTTCCTGTTAAGCGACGCAAAAAGAGTAGAAAAATTCGAAAGCCATGGGTTACACATGAACTGTACCAAGAAATGAGAGCAAAAGATAAGCTCTACAGACAGTTTTTAAACACCCGCAACGCTGATGATTTGACCGTCTTTAAAAGGTATCGGAACCAGCTAACGAAAAAGCTGCGCACTGCACGTAAAGAGTACTTCTCGCGTTTTTTGGACGACAAAAATGTGCCGAGTGAGTTGCTTTGGGACAAATTAAACACGCTACTGCGTCGCGATAACCAACGTAGCTGCATTTCTAAACTAACAATTAATGGCAAAGTTTTGCATGAGGAGGAACTGGCTGATGCTTTCAATAAATTTCTTACAAGTATGAGTACTCCACGCAGTTCCTCAAATGCATGTCGGTATATCAGCACGCGGAATGAAAAATCAATATTTCAACAGCCAGTGAACGAACAGGAAGTAATTTCAACAATAAAAAATTAAAAAACAGCACCAGTAGGGATATCGACGAAATTCAAATAAAACCAGTAAAGTATGTCGCAGATGTCATAGCACCAGTTCTAACGCATATCTTTAATAAATGTCTGACGACATCGACATTTCCGGTGAAAATGCAAACTGCAAAAGTAGTAATGCTTTTTAAAAAGGAAAGCCGAAATGAATTGGGCAATTACCGTCCGGTGTCTATCTTACCTATATTTTCTAAGCCTCTTGAAAAAATAATTCACTGTAGGCTTGTAAGTTTTGCTGACCACTGCGAATTAATAACAAAACACCAGTTTGGGTTTAGGAAGAATATGTCTACTGAATTAGCTCTGCTTCACCAGAAAGAGTAAATTTTAACGCAGTTTGAAAGCAAGGCAATAGTAGTCGGCCTATTTGTCGATTTTTCCAAGGCATTCGATTTGGTGAACCATGATGTTCTGCTGCAGAAGTTGGACTTTTACGGTATACGAGGGTGTGGATTACAGTTATTACAATCATATTTATCCCATCGATGTCAAGTAGTCCAAATAAACAACTCGCGATCACCAGTCCTGCCACTGCTTTGTGGTGTCCCACAGGGCAGCATATTGGGCCCCTTGCTATTTAACCTGTATATTAATGACATTGTTAACATTAACCGGAACGCCAAATTTATCATATATGCAGATGATACTAGCATATTTTTTTCTGGTAATCACATCGATAAACTCATCACTGATTGTAACGACACCTTAGTCCAACTGCAGCAATGGTCCTCATCTAATTACATGAAGATTAACGAAAATAAAACAAAAGCAGTTGTCTTCCGGCCGAAAAATAAACCTGTTCCTCCTCATGCTGATATTGTTTTAAACTCTCATCCTGTTGACATTGTTGACCATTTCAAATGTCTTGGTGTGATATTCACTGCCAATATGTCCTGGGAATCTCATGTGAATTTTGTATTAGTGAAACTTGCTCTAATAACCGGTGTAGTTGGTCGTCTCCGATATATGCTTTCTACTAAAACAAAAATATTGGTCTATAATTCTCTTTTCTGTTCACACGTCAACTACTGCCAGCTTGTGTGGGGCACAACTACATTCTCTAACACACAAAAAATATTCCATATGCAAAAACGGTATCTACGTCACGTGTACAATGCTGGCTACAATGCAACTACTGCAGAATTTTTTCACAGTGCTCATGTTATCACAGCCCACAAGCTATATCGTTACCGTTTGAGTGCTCGGTTTAAATATGAAGTGAAAAAAAATATTCACAGCCTGGATGCCTTGGCACATTTAGAAGGAAATGCGAAATGTTATCAGACTAGACATGGAGAAAACTGGAAGGTTGCTGTACCACGCTTGAATTCTGGTATGGAGCGATTGTGTTATTCTTTGCCATCCCTGTTAAGCTACTATCAGTCACTGAATTTTGATTTATTTAGTTGTTCCACTCTTAAACTTAGAGACATCTTTGCCGATTGACTAACCTGATTTTATCTATTCTGATGTTTGTTTTACCTAGCTCAGGATTTTTTCCTTTGTTCTGCACTGATGAAGTGTCTTGATTTGTTTATTGTTTTTTCATTATCTGGTGCTGTCTACACGCTGCCTTATATTTGGGGCTGCGGACTCGTCAAGTTGCCAAGTGGCAGCTTTTTTTCCGTGGCCCTCCATCTGTAGCACCGATGGAAATAAAGATTTGATTTGATTTGATTTTATTTTTATTTTCTTTTTTTACTTTACTCCTTTTATTTTATTTATGAAGCCCATGCATTCACTAGATGGGCCGTTTGAGCCTTTAAGCAGTGACACCGAAAGGCAGACGAATCGGCCGACGCGGCTGTCGACACGGCTGCCGACGCGTCTTTCGACACTCCTGCCGACGCGTTTGTCGACACGGCTGCCGACGCGTCTGTCGACACGGCTGCGGACGCGTCTGCCGAAGTGTCTGTCGACACTCCTGCCGACGCGTCTGTCGACACTAATGCCGACGCGTCTGCTAACGACAGTATGAAACATTAAAGGCTTCGCCGCTGTGGCTCAGTGGTTATGGTGCGCGGCTGCTGACCCAAAAAACGCGGGTTCGATCCCGGCCGCGGCGGCTGGAATTTCTTTGGAGGAGAAATTCTAGAGGTCCGTGTATTGTGCGATGTCAGTGCACGTTAAAGAACCCCAGGTGGTCGAAATTTCCGGAGCCCTCCACTACGGCGTCTCTCATAGCCTTAGTCGTTTTGGGACGTTAAACCCCATAAACCAACCAACCATTAAAGGCTTCCGCCTTAATATGATATAAACAGGTAGGCGCTACCTCAATTGGTTCTTGTGAAAGGTGCACCAAAACATGCCCAAACTTACATGGGAAAACTATGGCTTACCCTGCCCCTTTAACTACGGGGCATCAGCGTCTCCCACTGCCTGATCCAAACCCTTATTTCAATCTGGCTATTACTTTTCGGTAGATCTATCTGGTGGATCAAACCGCTCACAGCCAATACCCACCCCCCTCTAAAGGCCTCAAGAAAGCGAAGGAGCGTTGGCGTCTTCGCCCCTACACCAACACGGTACTGTGCCGGGCAGTGCTTAAATATTAAAATTCGACCACTTCGGGCGAGTGTCCACACTGTGTGGAAGTATTTTTGGACCGATATCACATGGTGTGGGCATGGCCTGCCAATCCTGCTTTCCCACCCCACGTCACCCGACAGTACTGGGAGGCTCCCTTGCTCGGCTGCTGAACTCCCCAGGACCAACGAGCCCTGGTGACAAGAGCCTAGGCCGCCGCGTAGGCCACGCCGGTGACAGACTTGAGATCCCTCCTACTGAGTGTGTGGACCAGTCCCTTATAACTCGCTCAAAGCAAAAAGTGTTTTTGTAAACAGTACAAATAAATGTTTTACATCACCACTTTGGTTGTGCGAGACGAGCACGCTAATCACTCCGACCCGCCAGCTCGACGGTTTCGATTGAACGAAGGTGCGTCTCGAGAATACGGTCTTGTCTTAGAAGGGTGCTTTAGAGACATGCACTGTGGTGTATATTAGTAATTATGATGTGAACGCTATGCCGTCACTAGGGTGAACGCTCTGTCTTCACTAGGGCGAAGGCCATGTCTTCACTACGACGAACGCCATGTCTGCACCACGGCGAGCGCCAAGCGCACGCTCCTCACGCTTTCCCTCGTCCCTTCTTCCTCTCCTTACTCTCACCCGGTCACCTATATAAGGTGGCTGATCGGGATGAATAAACGCCTCGCTTAGGCGAGCGCGGCTTCGGCCGCTTATCTGTTTTTTTCAGCAGCGTCCGCACCGGCGGACGCAGTTGTTGCTGCGACGCGCGTCTTTTCTTTCCTTTTTCTCTTTCCTCTGATCTTTTAGCTATCCTCTATCTGCATGTGGCAGCGGTGGTGGCACGGTTCCAGCCAGTAGGCAGGCCCGCGCAATTTCCATTTCATGCTTCTCTCAGTGGCAACAACAACAACATGAATAAACGCTCTTTCTATCCCCAGCGTCCGTTTGTGCTCCATGGAAGCACGGCACGCGCAATGCGCGTACGAGCCTTGTAACAGTGGGTGGTGGTGGTGAAAACTTTTATTTTGTGAAAAAGAGTTTGGGAGCCACAGAGTGGCCCCGCTACATGGTCGGCGACCCTAGTCCGGGACACCGCATGACGAGGCCCCGTCTCTCGCCCGTTTCACCAGAGCCCTTTGGGACTCAAGCGAGGAGCAGTTGAGGAGGCCTGTCTCCCGTGCCTCTCTGGAAGAGGTAGGGGAAGGGGGGAGGTGGGGATTTTGAGTACATGCCCACACCATGTGGAAGATATCACAGGTCTCCCCACAGTGTGGGCATCGCCCATCCGTGTTAGGATCGTAATGTTTTATTATTGCAGGACAGAGTAGAGTACCTGTCTGCAGGCGCCTTAAAGTTCGCTCCTCCGTCTTACTCAGCCCTTTTGCAGGAGCCGGAAAAAAGGCGGTGGTTGTCGCTATAATGTGTTAGTATTTCCCTGAATCGCAGCAGCGGATGGTTAGTCTCCGAGCCAGAAGAGCTGGGCGACGAGCGCAAAGCGAACCCACGAGGAGTGCCAACCTGAAACGTCGGTCAAGGCTGAGTCGCTGGACACAACCACCTCGGCCATGGCACATCACCAGCTTCCCGAGTATGACGAACGCTGTGACAACTGGAGAGCCTATCTGACGAAAGTTGAAGGCTACTGCGAAGCAAATGGAATAGAAGATTCAATGAGGAAGAGGGCATTGCTCATATCTGCACTGAGCACAAGCGCAGTAAAAGTACTTTCAGGGACAGTTGCACCGAAGAAGCCTAATGCGCTGAAGTACGAAGATGTAATTGAAGTCCTAAGTGCGTATTTTGATCCAAAACGCCACGAAATAACGGAGAGATTCCGCTTTTTCAACCGGCGTCAGCTGGAAGTTGTGTCTGTTCGTACATTCATTGTTGAAGTTCGCCAAATAGCGGATGGGTGCAACTTCGGAGGCGTGCTCGACAGAACGTTTCGCGACAAGATAGTATACGGCGTCAGGTCTAGTGCTCTGCAAAAGCAGTTGCTGGCGAAAACAGACCTTACCGTGAAGGAAGCCGAAGCGATAGCGCTTAGTTCTGAGGCAGCAGAAAAGGACGCTAACGCGATTTCTTCGGACTTGACGGCCGTAATGAAGAGGAACGCGCGGACACGTACCTGCGAGGAGCCGGTATTAGAGTGTGGACTGTGTGGAAGCACGAAACACAATGGAAAGGCGTGTAGCTGGGTGAAAGCTCGATGCTACCGCTCCGGCAGGTTCGGGTACCTTGCGAAAAATTCCTTAGCGACGTCAGCAAGGAACGCCAGAAAATCCATGCTCAAAGCAGGTCAAGCCAAGCTTTAAATGTTAAAGAGGAAGCATAGATGACGCAGCCGACAGCATGCACAGCTGGACTTTGGTTGCGTCTCAGAAGTCTCAGTTGGAACCTCCGATTCCGATTCACGTGGTGTGACAGCAATATGCCGATGATTGTCGATACTGGTTCAGCTGTGTGTGTTGTGCCTAGGCAACGTTTTGAACAGCACAAGAAAAAGTGGCCACCATAGTCACCGTGCAACCTAATACTTTCCTGTTACCTAGGGACCTTGTCAGTTCTGGTGCAGTTGGATATGCCTGTCTATTACAACGGGACTGCCGTCGAGGGCTCAATAATTTTTATCGGTTTCCCAGGACCAAGCCTCTGCGGACGCGACTTGATATCTAAAGTCAGCAACGCAGGGTCCTCAGTCCTCAACATCGGGGCAAAGCTGGGGGCGAAGCTCAGGGCGCCCCTCGGGAATAACTGTGCGTAAACCGTGGGCGTTGTGATCTCGGACGTACAAGACGTCTTCAGCACAGAATTGGGCCTGATTGACGGACCACCAGTGCATCTTAAACTGAAAGAAGGAGCCATACCAAAATTCTGTAAGGCCCGTTCTCTTCCATTTGCTTATCGCGACAAGGTATCCAAAGAGATTGAAAGGCTGGGAACCATCGGAGTGTTGTCTCCTGTAAAACACGCAGAGTGGGTTACACCAGTCGTGCCAGTACTAAAAAACGATGGCACCGTTCGCATCTGCGCAGATTTCAA